>NC_081782.1:29911624-30084124 GCF_963082965.1 Carassius carassius | reverse complement strand
TTTTAATACAAAATCCAAAATGGCTGATGCCTAAAATGGCTGACATGGTAAAATTATACACCCAATCTAAAGAGACCAGTTTTGTGATTTTTGGCCAAAGCATTCAGAAGTTATAAGAAACAAATTTGCATTTTTCATATCTCCTGACCACTAGGTGGCACAGCGCTGAAATACTGCAGGCAGTCTAAAGTCATGCTCCTTATAACACACACCAAGTTTGGTCTCAATACACCAAACTGTTGCGGAGATATAGACTCATAACCATTTTTGCATGCTTTTCTTCGAATTTTTCCATGTGTTATTCTTCCATGTGTTGTTGCTTCGACTCAAGAGTGGAAGAAGAAACGGAAGCAGAAGAAGAATAAGAATGCCAGCGGATACAATAGGTGCTTACATACCTTCAGTGCTTGACCCCTAATAAATGTTTTTTTTTGAGCAGCAAATCAGCATTTAAGAATGATTTCTGAAGGATCATGTGACTGGAGTAATGATGCTAAAAAATCATATTTGATCACAGGAATAAATTACATTTTAAAATAGAAAACAGTTATTTTAAATAGTAAAAAAAAAAATTCTAAGATTTACTGCTTTTGCTGTATTTTGGATCAAATAAATGTAGGCTTGGTGAGCAGGAGAGACTTCTTTAAAAATCTTACCGCTCAAAACCGTTTGACTGGTGGTGTATGGGTATGTTTACTCACAGCACAGGCAGGCGATGAAGAAGACCTCAAGGAACAGGTATCCTTTGAGGTCTAAGATGCTCCCCGCAGCCATGGACATGAGCGCCAGGCCCAGGTTCTGTATGGACTGCATACTGTACAACACATCAGAGCGTTATTACTGGACCAATACATGTGCAGCAGCAGCATCAGGAGACTGACGGACGACACTTACAATCCATACGCGGTTCCCAGCTGATGCTCTGGCACCACGAACGCCACCATGGGCCACAGAGCACAGGCCAGCAGTGAATACGACAGACCTAATAGACACTGACACACACACACACACACACACAGCTTTATTTACCGTCACACTGGCTCTCACAGCTGATTGGTCGAGAGTTTGGCGGTTACCATTGCGATCCAGGGGTTCCAGAAGGTGAAGGCCAGCATCATGTGAGAGAGGAGCGTGGTGATGACGGCCAGCATAACCCACAAGACGTTCCTGCCGGTCCGATCAACCACGAACCCCAGCAGAGGAGACGCCGGGGCCGAGATGATGTACACGATACTGCAACACACACAGACCAACCACAGCAAATCTGCTCTTTAATGCATTTACACTCACTAGGAGGAAAGATTACTTTAATGATTTCGAAGGAACTCTCTTCTTGCAATTATGCGATCAAAAATACAGTAAAATAGTAAAATATTATTACAATTAAAAACAGCTGTTTTCTGTGTGAATCTATGTTAAAGTGTAATTTATTTCTGTGATGCTCCGCTGTATTTTCAAGATAATTCCTCCAGTCTTCAGTGTCACATGATCTTCAGAAATCAGAATAATATGATGATTTACTGCTCAAGAAACATCTCTAATTTTTATCAATGTTGAACACAGTTTTGTGGAAACTGTGATGCATTTTATTTTTCAGGATACACAGATGAATAGAGACTTCAAAAGGGCAGCATTTATTTGAAATAGAAATCTTTTGAAACATTAGCCCGGTTTCCATCCAAAGTTGTGAATTTAACGTGCGCAAAACTGGAATATCACATAAAACATTTGCGAACAAGCACCGTTTCCAACTATTTCCATTTTCCAACGAGACAAAGAGAACAAAATCATCACTTCCTGATAAACTGGCACTTAATATAACTAAGAAAAGTAGCAGAAGCCACTGAATATAATCATTTTCATTTATAATAAATTACTAGCGCCTAATAACGAGCAGACAAAACAAGCATAAAAAAACTTTTTTATTCTAAATTAGTCATTTCCATCACTCGTTTCTGATGCGATACTTCAAAATACACATTAAAACAGGGTGATGGAAACATAACCATTGTAAATGTCTTTTTATGTCCTTGATGAATTTAAGTATATGATGATTATATTTCTGTATTAATTTGAACAGTAGTGTAATCAAGCGTTTACACGCAAAAACTCATGCTTATTATGGAAGTTAAAGTCATGTTGTTTTATCAATTAGGTCATGAAATATTCAAGCAAAAATTGTGAA
The DNA here is from genome assembly GCF_963082965.1 of Carassius carassius. Lineage (NCBI taxonomy): Eukaryota > Metazoa > Chordata > Actinopteri > Cypriniformes > Cyprinidae > Carassius > Carassius carassius. The sequence continues at coordinate 30,081,939 of NC_081782.1, read as the reverse complement.
GTGAAGTGAAGTGACATTCAGCCAAGTATGGTGACCCATACTCAGAATTTGTGCTCTGCATTTAACCCATCCGAAATGCACACACACAGAGCAGTGAACACACACACACACACTGTGAACACACACCCGGAGCAGTGGGCAGCCATTTATGCTGCGGCGCCCGGGGAGCAGTTGGGGGTTCGATGCCTTGCTCAAGGGCACCTAAGTCGTGGTATTGAAGGTGGAGAGAGAACTGTACATGCCGGCCCGGGACTCGAACTCACAACCTTTCGATTGGGAGTCTGACTCTCTAACCATTAGGCCACGACTTCCCCCGACTTTGTTCAGTGCATGCAGAGTTTTGGGCTTGCAGCTTCACCATCATTCAGTTTTAAATCAGAGCTTGTGCTGTGTACAGGTCTTTTCTCATCAAGACCAGAGAAAAACACAATCATTTTAACAAATGTGTTTATAAATATGCTGATTTTTGAGGAGGCCTTCTGACTGGGAACGATCAGAGCATCCACACCAGCAACAACACATTTTAAAATGTATGTTTACAGGATATTATTTCCATAATTTTTTTCACTTCATAATTATTTGCCAATATTTGGCATATAGTATCTCAGAAATAACTTTTTTTTTGTTCTACACACTGCCACAGCTGAACACCCCATCCAAACGCTTCAGTGAAATTTGATTAGTATTCACCATTTTTAATGCACATCATAGTTTTAATGTTGGCATGCCATTTAATGTACATTATTATTATAGTTTTTATGTGGCAGCCTGTGGCTCCTAGTTTGAGAAGCACTGTTGTACGGATTTCTCTTAGTTAGAATACACTCCTGTTTTTAAATGTGATTGTGACTCCTAAATGTTTGCCAGCATGGTCTGAAGATGATCTGAGCCAATTTTGGTGAGAATCAGACAAACCAACTAGGACGAGTTTGAAAAAGTAGGTTTTTAAAAATCTAAAAATAGTGAAATAACTAAACCTTGTGATCCTTCTGTGCCATATAGTCCAAAAGATATAAGCATAAACATGAGTGGAAATTTGGACAAGTGGTGGCACTAGAGAATTTGAATTACAGACTCCAAATTTGCTATGGTGACTTTTCTCACTGTCCTCTATCAGTGTGCCAAATTTCACAACTTTCCCGCAAGCGGTACTATGGGCTGCCATAGACTCAAGAGCTTTTGTGTGTGTGTGTGTGTGTGTGTGCGTTGTGTTTTCTGTGGAGTTCTGTCATTTGTGAAGTTATGTTATTTCTTATTTATATGTTTAATCAAATGGTAACCTTAAACTAGAGCTACAAATGTTGTAAGTAGCATTTATGAAGAAATGTTTGAGGTTTAGCAGCCCAATAGTGTAGTGTTTCTTTAAGAGAGGAGTGTGCTGTGAGTACATGTGACCGGTGTCTATTAGTGAAAAGGAAGCATGAACTTCATTTAGTTTGTAATTACTTTTTTAACCCGGTGTGCAGTCACTTGGTAAGCTCTCTTAATTTCAAATGGTTTCTTGTCTGTTACGATGTACGCTTCATGTTGTTTGCTGTCACCATGCTATGTTGTTGTATCATTTTATGTTCATTGCACATTAAAGATAACATTATGGTTTGGTAGATCTAAGCAGTTTAGTTAACTGATAAAGATAATGCTATGTTCAAATGTTATAATTGGACGGGGTGGCGAAGCCATGGGACATAAAGTCAACATTTAGAATTATAACATTGTTAAATCATGTGTATTTGTTTCCGTTTTTAGTTTTGTAAATGTTTGATAAAGTATGAATTGCGGATCAGTATTTAACGAACTTCCTGGTTTGCTGCGGGTCATTTTGGAAGCTGTAGTTTTCTCCTTTTTGATAAGACTATGCATAGGTTCTTTGTAGGATTTGAGTATGGTGAATAATGTTTGAAGTGTGAAGCTTGCACATGAAAATTATGAAATGATGATTATGATATTATATTTTGATTAATGTTATTTATTGTTATTGGGCTATTGAGGTAAAGAACAGAGGCTGTTTGTAGTATGCACTTGAAAAGTGAAATGTTGTATTTCTTATTGTTTCAGGTTTATTACCTGGTTGCTTGGTTATCCTTGTGAAAAAAATAAACAAACAAATGTGGAATACAGAGTAATATCCTTTTGTACACTGGGTTGCCCTTTCCGTGGGAAGAAAAACGGAACAGTAATAAACCAAACGGTTCAAGTGCGGTAAGCCAAGTCTGCTACCGCCCTATCAGCATTGACCAGGAAAGGAATAGGTTGATTAGACCCTCTGTGTTAGTTGCTAGGAAAGGAAGATGGATTTGACAGAATTAATGGCCCTAAAAGGAAAGCGCTCAACAGCACAGTGCTCTTTCAGCAAGAGAGCCAACAGGCTGTCCCTCACTGTAGACCTCCTAGAACAAAAGGGTTCTTATCGACGAGATTAGAGCACTTAATGTAGACTTTGGAAAGGTGCACGACGCTGGACACGAATATGTTGACGCTCTAAGAGAAGTAAGAAGTGAGTAAGAAAAAGTAAGTAAAGAAGCGGCTCATGTGGAGGAGAAGATGGCAATGTGCCTTGTCACTTATACAGAAACGCTCCGGCTCGCTAAGGAGACATTGTGGTCCAAATTTGCTTATATCGACCTTGAGTTGTATGCCAACGGAGCAGAGGAGAAATGTACTGAAGTGGAAAACACTGATGTGAAGTTGTCACAGGAAGACTTTCAAGTCCTGAGAGAGGGTCTGGTAGAGAGAATAAAAATGTTTGAGCAGAAGGTGCTTGAAAGGGAAGGTCTTGTCTCTGGAGCCAAGACAACAGTGTATAAGCAGCAGTTATATAAACTGGTAAATAGATTGCATGACTGGGTGCGGAGTTGGCAAAAGTTGAAGCAGAAAGAAGAGGTCGAAGAGGTTGAAGATGTAGGTACTGATGGAGGGCATTGTGAGTTTGGTGAGGGGCTTTTAGAGCTGGCACACAGTCCCAAATTCCCAGTGTAATAATTCCCAGTGTATCCAGTACTGAAGCATCTGCATTTTCATATGCACCACCACAAAGCATCCCTGGCCTGCATCCTGGGACTTACTGCTTCAGACCACAGATTCTTGAAAGAACACGTCTGCCCAAGTTTCCGGGAGACATGACCGACTACTATCAGTGGAAGGCTGAGTGGAAAGAGCTGGAACAACTGGGAAACCCACAGATGATGGCTGGTGTTACAAGGTTCCACCTGCTGGCCAGTCTTGGTGACAGGTTGAAGAAAGATCTAGTTTTAAATAGCTGTGCATCGACGGATGAAATGTTCATGCGCCTCCACAACCGCTTCGGGAACAAGGCGAAAATCGTCCTGAAGATATCTGAGGAGGTTCAGGGCCTATCCACTGTAAAGAGAGATAATCCTAGGAAAGCAATTGAGCTGATCCAAGCAGTAGAGCGAGTCCTTAGTAACCTTGTGATTCTGGGAGAAGAGGAGGTTATAAAGAATCGTTGGGTAGCGCAGTCCCTTGAAAGCAAGCTGCCAAGCTTTCTGAAGGAGAAATGGATTGCGCACAAGATTAAGCCTGTGAATGGGTTTGCTCCACATAACCACTTTGACTGCTTATTGCATTTCCTGAAAAAGCAGGAGGCAATTCTGGAGGAGTTGGATCAGCTGGAGGTAAGCCCTAGAGAGGGAAGCTCTTCAGTGAAAGGCCCAGCAGATAAATCAGAAAAGGGAGTTAAGAAAGTATTCTCCAAAGCTACCTCAGTGCAATGCCTGTGCTGATGAGACACACGCTGGCAGGTTGATTGCCTGCAAAGCCTTTAGGGACATGGATCTCCAGAGGAGAAAGATCCATCTGAAGACCCATGGGACATGCAATCGGTGCCTGTGTTTCCACCTAAAGGATGGCTGTTGCAACCTGAAGTTCCTCTGCAGTAAAATGGACTGTCGCAAAGAAGAGCCTCACCACTATTTGCTCTGTCCCAAGTCCATCGCTCAAGAAAAAGACGCTGGCAGCGAGGCGCAAGGTACCAAAAAGGTGGAGACAAAAGGCCTCGGGCTGACCACTAAGCAAGAAGAGCTCCTGGCGAAAGTCACTCCGGAATTAAGAGCAGAACTTAGGAAGGCATTTTCCAACAAAGCCTCAACCATGATCTGCACTGCTGGTGGTGGACTGAAAGAGTACCCAGTTATAATGATGTTACTGGAAGTGACCACTAACTCAGGCCAGCTGATAGGCACTCTTATTGACCTTGCCTCTGACACTAATTATATAACAAACAATGCTGCCCAGCGCAGCTGGACTGATTGGTGAGCGCATCAAGTTAATGGTCCATGGAATTGGAGGGATGAGAACGACAGTCACAACCAAGAGATACTCCCTGCGACTAAGAGTGAAGACCATCAAGGGGATGGTAATGGAGCACAAACTGATCTGCTATGGCCTGGAGAGTATTGCGGAGATAAGCCAACCTGTTACTCCGCAACAACTGGAAAGGATCTTTCCTGATGTCGCTGCAGAGGAGCTTGCCCGCCCTGAGAATATCGATCTTCTGATCAGTCACAGGGAAGGTCGTTTAGTTCCACAGCCGTTCAAGTTGGAGGGAGATCTAGTCCTCTGGGACGGCCCATTGGGCAAAACTGTTGGTGGTACTCACCCTGATCTCTTTGAGGTGGTCGACTTAACGCTGCACCAGTCTGAAACTCACTTTGCAAGGTCTATGAGGACATCCTCAAGGGTGTATAAGGTTGTGGACATCAAAGACCTGTGTGGGGACCCTACGAGGATGGAAGAAGTGACCCTTAGCAGCACCACTGCCACGAATAAGGAGGTGTTTGAGTGGTTTAAGTGGGATAGTATTGGAGCAGCGTGTGACCCGAAATGTGGAAGCTGTAAGTGCAGCAAGTGCCCTCCGGGTGGCAAAGAGATGACCCTTGGAGAAGAAAGGGACTTAGAAAAGATAAAGGACTGTCTCTCTTACGTGCTAGCAGACAAACACAGTGACTCCTTATACTGGGATGCGGCCTACCCATGGAAAGTAAGTCCAGCGATTCTGCCAGATAATCGCCAAGCAGTGGAAGCAACTTTCTGGAACACTGAGGTTTGGCTGGCAAGAGAACCTGTGTGGGAAGCAGCGTATGGGGAGCAGATCCGTGATGGTATCAAGAGGAGCAGCTATCGAGCTCACGAAGGAAAAGAACAAGGCATGGAACGGCCCAGTCTGGTATATCAGCCATCTGGTTGCCTCGAATCCTCATTCCAGCTCAATGCCAGTGAGGATAGTCTGGAATAGTAGCCAGGAGTTTAAAGGGTTGAGCTTGAACAACCTCCTTCATAAAGGCACTGATGTCCTCAACTCGATCCGAAGTGTCCTGCTGAAATTCAGGAGCAGATTGTATGCTGCTCTTGGCGATGTTAAGAAAATGTATAATTCAGTGTGGTTGAAGGACGAGGAGGTCCCTCTCCATCATTTCCTCTGGAGGGATAAACCCGAAGACGAAATCAGTGTGTTTGTTGTCATCAGAGTCAACATTGGCGACAAGCCTGCTGGATGCATCACTCAGGTTGCCATGAGAGAGACGGCAAATTTGCCTCAGTTTACATCTATGGTTGAAGAGCGTCGGATCCTGACAGAGGACTGCTGTGTGGACGATATCTTGACGTTGCATGATGATCTCCAAACTCTGATTAAGATGACCAAAGGAGTGGAAGAGATCCTAAAAGCAGGTGGCTTTTCCCTCAAGCCCTGGGTCCTGACAGGCCAAAGTGGGAGGAGTGGAAAACCCACTGACTCTAGCAACGTCAGGTTAACAGAACCCAAGACCCTGATACTCCCCAACCAGATGCGGGATGAGGAGAATAAGGCATTGGGATTGGGATATGAACTAGAATCTGATAAACTCCGTGTGTTGACGTCGGTGAACTTCTCAAGGAGACGAGGAAAGATGAGGACCGGTCTGGATCTACGAGAGGATGAGATAAGAGGTAGAAAGAGAGTCCTTTCAGGAAGCAGGAAGAAACCATCCCTCCAAGGACACTTGGGACGATCCTCTTTCTTCACGTCTTCACGAGGCTGCAATAAAACTCTTTGAGCCATTTGTAAGGCTTGGCCAACTTAGATTCGACAGGAGTCTCACACCCCTTGGAGCCATAGGTTGCCCAATGGGGATCACGTTTTCAGATGGTAGTGAAGCTTCCTACAGAGCCGTTCTTTATCTATGGTGGGAGACAGAAGATGGAATTGTGGTGAAGCTGATTGAATCAAAGGCCAAGCTCACCCCTCTAGACCAGAAAGGTGATGTCATTAAAGCAGAGCTGTGCGGGGCTGTCTTTGCATCCCGCCTGAAGACATACTTCGAGAAGCACTGCTACATTAAGATTGATCGGTGGATTAATTTTGTCGATAGTCAGACAATCCTGGGAGCCATCCAGAAGGATAGCTATGGCTATCAGACATTTTTTGCAAACCGGATTGGAGAAATCCAAAAGGGTGGATCTGTAGATAGCTGGAGGTGGGTCGAAGGAAGACAGAACATCGCCAACCTCATCACAAGGGGGGCATCCCCTGAGGAGCTTGCTGAAGGATCAGTCTGGCAGGAAGGCCCAGAATTTTTGAAGTTGCTTGAATTAGATTGGCCTGGTAAACTGCCAGAGAGATCAACCCCCTTGTTGCTGAAGAGATCGGGGGACTTCGGAGGAAGGCGTTCTCGGCAGTGGTTATAGTAGGAGCCTAGCCCAGGAAATGGTAAGGCTCAACCAGTGTTGCGCTTGTGCGCCTTGTGGACCCCCGAAGGTTCAGTCCACTGGCACGGTTATGCGGGACCATCGCCTGGGTGAGACAAGCAGTAGAAATCTGTTTGGGAAACAGCCAGGCCTCAGTCCGGCCAAAGTGGGAGGCAAGACCATACCTGTCTGTGGGAAAAAGATCAACAGCTTTCAAAGATCTAGTTCTTGCAGCTCAAGAGGGTGTCGAGTTTCGGGATACAACCCTGGATCGCCTGGTTGTTCAGAAGGAGGAAAAGGCAGGACTCTTGTTCTGTGGAGGGAGAATTCAATGCTGGAATGAGGATAGAGTGGCTGTACCGCTAATCCCGTGCCAGTCGTGGCTAGAAACCCTACTGGCTAGGGAAGGCCTCTACCCTTCTACGGACAAGAAGGAAAGCCTGGATCATGCAGGGATGAAGGACAGTTAAGAAGGTCTTGAACAACTGTGTCACCTGCAGAAAGCAAAGAGCCAAGATGTGCCAGCAAGTAATGAGTGATCTCCCTCAAGAGCGTACCGGAAGAGCAAGCCCATTTAAGTATACAATACTTGACCTTTTTGGCCCCTTCGAGGTGAAAGATGCTGTTAAAAGAAGAACAAGCAAGAAGGTCTGGGGTATTGTTTTCTGTTGTATGGCCTTGAGAGTTGTCCATGTGGACCTCACTGATGACCAGTTGGCAGAAAGCTTCCTCCAAGCATACTCTCGTTTTGTTGCTCTGAGGGGGCATCCAAGGATATTATGGTCTGACAGAGGCACCAACTTTGTTGGTGCTAAGCCGGCTTTGTGTGAGCTGCATAAACATCTGGCTTGCCTTCAGGCTGTGTCTATAGAAGATGTAGCTGCTAAGAACGAGACTGAGTGGAAATGGAATTTTCACCCTGCAGATGCACCCCACAGGAATGGAGCTGCTGAGGCTGCTGTGAAGCTTTTGAAGAGGGCGCTCATGAGCCTCGGAGAAGCTACAAAGTCTCTCACATGGGGGGAGCTTCAAACTCTGTTTTATCAGGCAGCCAACCTGACAAACGAACGCCCAATCGATGCCAGAGCTCAAGAACAGGAGGATTCGGTTGAGTACTTAACACCCAACTCCCTTATACTGGGTCGAGCATCGCTTGGAGGAGATACTAGTGGGCTTGACCTAGAGTCCCCATCCCTGGCGTCGTTTAAGGGCTATTCAAATCAGTGTGGACCGGTTCTGGGCAAAGTGGAGGGAGTTAGCTGGCCCAAATCTGTTCATTCGACATAAGTGGCACCGAACAGTAAGGAATGTCAAAATTGGTGACCTCTTCTGGATTGCTGACCCAAATGTTTTGAGAGGTCAGTTTCGTCTGGGCCGGGTTCTGACAGTTTATCCTGACAGTAAAGGGATTGTCAGGGATGCTGATATCGCAACATGTGCTGGCTTCCCTGTTTCCTTGGTTCTTCACTGTCCATGATCGTTATCAGAAGAGACTTAAGAAGACTGATGGTTCTTCTCCCGGTGGAGGATGAAACTTATCAACCATGACACCCGCCTTTTACCAAACCCCTCTCTGTCATAGCTCTTACTCCTGTTGGCTGGTTGGTGTTGGCTGGTTGGTGTAAGCCTAGCGCTGCCACCATGCCAATCATATGGCACATACATGAAAAAGTAAGAGCATTCACATCCCATATATTGTATACCCGGGCAGTATATTATATACCTGTCCACGGAATGTGATTGTCTTGGACATTGGACTAAGTTGCTCTTCCATCTGTCGTACCTTTAATTAGACACTTATACATGGACGTTGTAGGAGAAAAAAAAAAAAAAAGTGGGGGTCCTTTGAGTGATTTTGGTAAGTTCTAGATCATAAGATCAGGAACGTAAGTGGGAGGTGTTGTGTTTTCTGTGGAGTTCTGTCATTTGTGAAGTTATGTTATTTCTTATTTATATGTTTAATCAAATGGTAACCTTAAACTAGAGCTACAAATGTTGTAAGTAGCATTTATGAAGAAATGTTTGAGGTTTAGCAGCCCAATAGTGTAGTGTTTCTTTAAGAGAGGAGTGTGCTGTGAGTACATGTGACCGGTGTCTATTAGTGAAAAGGAAGCATGAACTTCATTTGGTAAGCTCTCTTTTAAATTCAAATGGTTTCTTGTCTGTTATGATGTACACTTCATGTTGTTTGCTGTCACCATGCTATGTTGTTGTATCATGTTATGTTCATTGCACATTAAAGATAACATTATGGTTTGGTAGATCTAAGCAGTTTAGTTAACTGATAAAGATAATGCTATGTTCAAATGTTATAATTGGACGGGGTGGCGAAGCCATGGGACATAAAGTCAACATTTAGACTTATAACATTGTTAAATCATGTGTTTATTTGTTTCCGTTTTTAGTTTTGTAAATGTTTGATAAAGTATGAATTGCGGATCAGTATTAAACGAACTTCCTGGTTTGCTGCGGGTCATTTTGGAAGCTGTAGTTTTCTGCTTTTTGATAAGACTGTATGCATAGGTTATTTGTAGGATTTGAGTATGGTGAATAATGTTTGAAGTGTGAAGCTTGTACATGAAAATTAAGAAATGATGATTATGATATTATTATATTTTGATTAATGTTATTTATTGTTATTGGGCTATTGAGGTAAAGAACAGAGGCTGTTTGTAGTATGCACTTGAAAAGTGAAACGTTGTATTTCTTATTGTTTCAGGTTTATTACCTGGTTGCTTGGTTATCCTTGTGAAAAAATTATACAAACAAATGTGGAATACAGAGTAATATCTAGGGATGTGCACGGATAGTCGAACATTCGAATATTCGTTCTGCTCTAATTATTCGATAAATAAAAATGATATTCGAATTTCGCAAAAAAAAGAAGTTCACAATAAAACCTAATTTGGTCACTTTCTGTGATTCTCCACGGCATATTTGAAGGTGTATGCAAGCAAAAATTAATAATGAATGATTAAGGGGCCATTCACATATCGCGCCTAATAAGGCGTGGAAAAGGCTATGCGCTCCGCTTTCTCCTTCTTTCCAAAGCGCTCGGGCAGAAGCGCTCCTGAGGCGACGCGTTCTCTCCATGAAGACGCGGAAATTTCAACAAAGGATAAATGGATTTGCAGCACAAAAAAAATCGCTTTCAGTAGCTCTCCTACTAAATTTATTTCAAAATGGCAATCCATATACAGCTATGATCAGCTGTTCCTTCATCTTGGCTGAGCTTTCAACGTTGTTACAGGAAAGGATGAAGCTGAATGTTTAGTTCTTGTCACATGACCTGCGCTGCGCTTGCGGCATTCTGAAAGTTGAGATGTTTTTAACTCGATGCTGTGCGGACACGCCTGGAAAAAACGGGACCGCGTCGCATCGCGACCGCGTCGCTTCCATTATGAGCGTGCATACCGCGCGCCTACATTGGAAATAACGAACTTGAGCATGCAAAAGACGCGATATGTGAACGCCCCCTAAAAGAACTGCGGTCTTCTAGTAGGCTACTTCAAATATGCCGTGGAGAATCACAGAAAGTGATCCAAGAACATTGTTGCAGCATCTCTCAAGCAACGAATAAACACCGCTAACTTGGAGAATGCAGTGAAAACTCCTCTTCTCGCGTCTGCCCTAGACCCTCGGCACAAACATCTCAGGTTTCTCGATGAAAACATGAGAGAAGTAAGAAAAAAAAAACTTTTTTGAACATTATCAGAACATTTTCCTTGATGCGAGTGGTGCGGATGCAGTCGCCACAATGAAGAAGATGCAATGCCCACTCGTCGGTAAAGGCTGAGCCAGTTCTCCAGCGATGATTACAGAGAGTCCAGCCGAGACGAGTGGGAACCGTTCTTGCTGGAGCCATGTATTCCACCAGATGAGGATCCCATTCAGTGGTGAAACGAAAACACGAAGCGCTTCACAAAACATATTCGCTTAGCACACCGTTATTTGTGAGTCCCGCCAAGGTCTGTGCCGTCAGAGCACGTTTTCTCCGTGGCCGGCCTTATTGTTAACAGGAGCCGACTTTCCCCCGATCATGTTTACATGCCTGTATTTTTTAACAAGAACATTTGAAACAATAGAAAAAAAAGCAAAAAAGATTTGCTGACAGTTTAAAAGTTAAGTGTAAGCTACATTCTGTACAATAGCCAAATTGCTGCAGGCTGCTTTACGTTTTTTCTTTGTTCACTTTTTTTTTTTTTGCTTTTAATCTGTACTTTTGTTTGTTTGCACGCATTTTTAAAGGTTTTCAGCTACAAAACACGATGTGTAATGTTCAAGCTTATTGTGTGTAAGCTTGTTCAAAATGACGAAAACAAATGTTGCTGAAAAATAACGTCTGACTCATTAAACTTAATTTAAATAAACGAATATTCGAATATTCGTTTTTTGTGAGCTCAAATATTCGAATGTGATATTTGTGGAAAACGCCCATCCCTAGTAATATCCTTTTGTACACTGGGTTGCCCTTTCCGTGGGAAGAAAAATGGAACAGTGTGTGTGTGTGTTGATGTACCTGTTGATGGCTCTGGCCTGGACAGTGGTGAAGGCGAACTTCTCGATGAAGAAAACTCTGTGTGTGGAGAAACACAAACATGATTTAAACTCCTACACTCTCACTCCTTCACATTCATATGTTCTACATTCATATGTCTTTCCAGTTGATTTTCAATATGAACAGGACAGAAACTCACTGGCCCAGTCCAATGAATGGGAAGATGGCCACGTAATAGGCCACACAGACGATAAAGATGAGCCAGAGAGAGACGGGAAAGTCCTTGACGTCCGTCAGCTTGATGACTTCCCCTACATCACACACACTTCTGTAAAACAGTGTTTGACGGGACAGATGGCCGCCAGACACATAAACGTCTGCTCTGGATCATCTCACCAGTTTTGCCCTGCTCCTTCTTGAGGATCTTCTCTGCTCTTCTGTCCAGGAAGCCCAGAATCAGAGCACACATGAGGGAGAACAGACACGTGGACGCCGCTGAGAAACACCAGACAGCGTTAACTCAGTAGCTCTGTCACAGCACGATTCAAATGATAAAATAAAAACCTTGCAACTTATATTCAGGAATATCACAGGAATGTGTTTCAGCACGCAGGCCTCCACCCGGGTTAAAAACATGCTTATCTGACATTAAAGCTGAAATATGAGCTGACACACCAGAGAGGAACAGAAACATTCAGTGATTTAGTTCACAAAAGACTCAGAAAGACTGAGCCAGGCAAAGGAAAGCAGAAGTGAAACACGAGCCGTCGAGAAGCACATCAGAGCAGGATAACATCTCACTTCACAACAACATACTCAAACGAGCTCAAAACGAGAAAAGATACCGAATGTAGAGACTGAGCACTGCATGAAGATCGGTTTACAGACACTGAACTCACAAACAACAACAACTTCTAGCTTGCAAGCAACTAGAGACATCTATGTTCAATGAGGAAAGCCTTAAATATATTTCTAGGATTTTGTTTATGGATCTGTCTGATTTCTAGGGTTAGATAACACTGTTTGGAAATCCTCTGAGGGTTTGTAAGGAGTCTTGAAGGGCTCTCACCGATCATGAGTGTTATCCCGAGCGTGGTGTGTCCCGTTGAGCCCAGCATCGCCTCGATGCGGCCGTAAACCCAACCGATGACGTTCATGTTGACCGTGCTGCCCTGAACACACAGAGCATCCGCACTAATTATTGCTATTTATATTTGGTTTTCAAGGACTAAAATCAGAGATCACAATATCATTATAACCTTTCACATTGTAATAAATAAACTAATAAAACAAAATGGTACAAATAAAGCGAGCACTGACTGTGGCAACCTTAACATGTGAAAGGATACTACGCCAAAGGTATCGCTTTCCTTATTTCATGAATATATGATTAACCTAAAGAGTGAACGCTTCTTCATTCACTTGACTAAAGTCATGAGCTATATCATGTTCATGGACACGAGATAAAACTTGGTTCACTAGAACGAGACAACATTTAAACACTATTTTAAGAAATTTCCAATGCCAAAATATTGGTCTTTTAATCAAAAAAAGCAAAATGCTGAGCTCCACAAAACAACGTAGTTAACTAATCTAGAGCCATAAGTAACAATTATTTTGATAATCAAGTAATCTTCTGATAACTTTGATAAGCAAGTAATCACATTTTTTTTAGTAATTAAAATAGACCTAAGTAAAAAACAGGCTTAAGTATGACTACATTTATATATATTAAACTAACGATGAGGCAATAATAATTGGTTCAAATAAAGTGTCAAAACCAAGTATTCATATGGCTTTAATTGAGCAACACTGTTAAAATACATAAAGTAATGTGCTTATACATAATATGAACATAACTGACTTATGTGCATTAGGTATTATATCAAATACAGAGCAAGTGTTTAAACATTTATATCGAAATCACAATGTACAACAAATCGCATATAGAAATATTCTCCTTAGGTTTACGCTATACATCTAGTGAGATAACACAGTCTTTATCAAAAACAAAAATTAACACTGATTTCAAACAAGTACTTTTCAAGTACCTTTTCATAAATATGTTTTCAGGGGTTTTCCAGGACTTATATTTCATTTCAGGAAGTCAAATGCAAGCACTTTAAGCCCCTTGTATGAAGCCTGCTTTATTTTTGTTCAAATTAATGCAGCCTTGATGAACAGAAGAGACTTCTTTCAAAAACATTTAAATGGTAAAACCAACCCCAAACCTTTGAACTGCAGTATATTTTATGACATCAAATGCAGTTTCATGGAATGTGAAAGATCTCTTTTCTCCCAGCATTGTACATCAATGGTCATTTTTGGACAGAAGAATGAATCTTCACATTAACTCATCTGAATGACAATGACTCTACAGTGAATATAACTGAATTCACATCACACATCAACATTCAGATCATCTCCTTAAATCAAATTTTCAAAAGTGGTCTGAACAGGTGATGAATGCAGTCTTTACAGCTCTCATGTGACTATCATGTTCTCCATTATCACACACACACACAGATGGTTGCTCTCTTACCACTCTGGCCATGCTGAGCTGCAGGCCGAACACCAGATTGAGCTCTTTTCCCTTGAACCAGTTCACTGCATACGTGTTCTGAGCCACAGCCAGCGACTCTCCGCCGATACTGAACAGATCATGCATGTTTACACACAGACAGAGAAATACTAAATGCATTTAAATCACTGGACGGTGCTCACCCAAACACAAATCGGCCCAGATTCATCAGCCAGAAGTGATTGGCCAGAGCTCCAGCAGCAAATATGATCTGTGAAACAAGTCATGATCATACATAGCCATACTGATGATTTATTACCACTGGAAGGAAGCTTGTTCCCAACACAGAATAAAACACAAGAAAGGGTTTAAAAAACGAATTAACAGTTCACATCTTGCAATCATATTTTTTTCCCTTCATTTGGAAAAATAACAATACAGGTAATCATACATTCTTCTGAGAATTCTGAGTTTCCGTCTCACAATTTGTGATTTAAGGAAAATAATATAACTGCATTTTTTTACTTGCAATTCTGAGTTTACATATTGCAATTTTTTTTTCTTCACTATATCACACAATTTTTAATTTTTTTTTGTATTAGCTATATATATATATATATATATATATATATATATATATATTTATTTATTTATTTTTTTTTCAAGTTTATATCTTGCATTTGCATACTGTAAATACAATAATTGCAAGTATACATCATACAATTCTGAGTCTTTTTACATCTTAAAATGTATCTATTTTTTTCACCATGCAATAAAAGAATAATTACGGTTACTGTGATTTACTTTTATCTTGCAATTTTGACTTATTTCCCCCACAGGATTCTGAGTTAACATCTTGCTATTTCATTCCATATTCTGCTGATAAATTAAATTACAATCTAAAATGTTTTTTGTTTAGACCACACGATTCTGATTTTTTTCCACGTAATTGCCAGTTTATATCTCATTTATAAAATAAAACAAGGAATTGTGACTGTCACGATTAAAAAAAAAGGCAGAATCACTAAAAAAAAAGTTGCAAATACCTTTTTTCAATTATCATCCTGTGGTGGAAACAAGCTTCTACAGCACTGATTACACTGCGGTGTGTAATAACCTACCTGCCCTAATAACACAAACATTGAGAAGATGATCGTCCCCAGCCTAGAAAGAACAGATGAATGTGTAATCAGCTCAGTGAACACACTTTACTAAAGCAAACATGTGCTGTGATAGAGTCGAGGCATGATACTGTCACTGGAGAACAGCGGTGCAGTCACGTACTGTATATATGAACCTGTTCTTCACTTCTGTGCTCAAATGTGATTTAAGTGTGTGTTGAACTGGACCCACCTGATGCCAAACACCCGGTCCAGCAGAAAGCCCCCCAGGAAGCACAGCACAACATTAGGCCATGAGTACCACGCATACAGCTGCATGAACGAGGCTGTGTTCAGACCCATATCCTGAGACACACCAAACACACCCAGATCAGATCAGACCACAGTTAATAATCACATTCAAACACACTGCACATGTGTCCCAGCAGCACAGAAGCAGTCATCAGTGTCACAGACGTATATTTGTAGAAATAGACAACAATACATTGTATGAGTCACAATTATACATTTCTCTTTTATGCCAAAAAAAAATTAATTATATATATATATATATATATATATATATATATATATATACAGACACTAACAGTAGATAGACATTTATTATATAAACAAAAACTTTTATTTTGGATGCGATTAATCACTTTATAAGTGATTTACTATATATATATATATATATATATATATATATATATATATATATATATATATATAGTAAATGAAACTAACATTACCTATTCTATTTATTTTGGTCCAATTTATTTATTTATTTACTTATATAACTGGCAATGTGTACTGAATCCACACACACCTGTATGACTTGAGTCTGGAGAGCTGCGGGGTTATCATAACAAAAGTAGCTACCTGAAATACAACAAAATAAGAAAACAAAAAGATAATGATCAGAAAGAGAAAACAGAATGAGCACAATGGTAAATTAAGATGCTAAGTTTCACTTTCACTGAAATCTGACACCACTGATCCCAAACTCACAAAACACGGTAAAAGCACGGTAAGTTACTCTTTTTGATGTGACTATAATGCTAATATTTGCACATGTTTAATCTGTCGCGTGAATATAACGCTGTCCTGGTGTGTCTGAAAGATCGCGCTGGTCTCGTGACTCGTGAGGAACACGGTAACGTTACCGAAGCCCAGGAAGCACATGAAGACCAGGACCAGGATCCGGTGCAGCAGGTGAGTCGGGTCACACAGCGGGCTCAGGTGCGGAGACACGCCTTCATCATTTTCTTCTTCATCATCCAGCAGACCCTCATACTCCCGTCGGTCTGCCATGTTCACTGATCGCGGTCATGTGACAGATCTGCGGCGCGTCACGTGATCAGGAGAAGAAAAAGGTCATACATTTCTGGAAAAAAAACGCATAGGAAAAATAATAATAATAATAATAATACTCAGAAAAAAAAACTTAAAATGAAAAATTTACACAGGGTAAAGGGAATAGCTTGCTATTCATTTTAAAACTTACTTCAAAAACTAAGTTTGAGAGTTTTAGAATTCATTCATTATTCATTAATGAATATTTAGGATGACAACATAAAAACTGAAAAAAAAAAAAAAAACATTTACATACTGCTACATTGTTAAATGAAGAACTATGGGATGGGTCGTGTAATCGGTTTTTAATTTATAAGAACCGTCCGAACAAAGTGATTCACTCGAATGAATCAGACATTCGAACCGATTCTCTAGAATGAATCTTTCCAGAACTGCTTCTGAGAGAGCGAGCCGTTTTATGACGAACCGGTTCACTAGAATCTATCGTAGCCTACCTTTAAATGCTAAATCTGCGGAAAAGGTGATTTAGTATTTAGCAGCGCTTTACGAGAGATAGTCGACTGTGTGGTTGGTTGATTTGCTGTTTCTGCTGGAAGGTTATACGAATAATGAGACATTAATATCAGCGACTGTTGATATTTGATCACTGTTGATCATTAAGCGCTGAAAAAATAATATCAGAGTATCAGCTTTAATGCACTCATAAAAATAACTAGAGCATTCAAATGGCAAGCCTTTCAAAGAAGACAGAAGTACTCAAAGTGCATAACTTACAATGTGCGAAGGATGCAGTAAAACAACACATCTCTGGCCATAACTCTGAAATCAGGAATATCATACATGATAATAATTGATCAAATAGTTGTAATCTGGCTCAGATGAAGACAGCAATCCTGTGTTTGTGCTCTTGTTTTTCTGTTGATTAAGGAATAATACAAGACTTCACCTCACAAATGGTTGTCAAAAGCAAATACATCATAATGTAAAGGCTATCATATCATATTGTGCAGTGCTCAAGCAGAACATTAGATATGATAAAGAGTGATGTAATACTCAAGCAAAAATGCAGGTACTAAGTAAAAGTAAATGTGATTTCTTTTAAATAATCTTGCCAATGCAAAGTGAATTAAATTGCATAAAATGTTTTCTCAGGCAGATATACAAAGGTTTTAAAACATCCAGATGCAACAATTATCAAAGTGGAGAACAAAAATGCATTGTTAGTTTAATAAAATATTAAATAAAATAAGTCAATAATATAATTTTTTATTATAGTGGAACACAAAAAGTAAATCTTTAAAGGGATAGTTCACCCAAAATAAACACAATTCTGTCATCGTGTTCACTCCCTGATGTTCTTTCTTCTGTTGAACACACTGAAGACATTTTGAAGGATGATGCTAACCAACAGTTGCTGGCCCCCAGTGGACTTTCAAAGTATTTATTTGTTTGTTCATTCATTTTTTCCATTCTATTTAAGTCAATGAAAGAGCCATTGAGTGGTTTTGTCCCATGAGAAGTCCATCAGCGTACACATGGATCAATTGGTTATTACATATCTAGAAAATATGAGATTAAATTTTTTTAGATGTATAGATGAAGTACTGTAGTTTTCAACTTTCAACAACAACATCAGCTTTTCCTTTGACTACTTCAGTATACTCATTGTTACGTTCTCCTCCCAGTCTAGGGGTCAGGAGGGGAAGTAAAAAAGAAAAAGATGATATTTTAAAAAAAAAGGTAACGTTAAATAAAATTACGTGGAGGATACACTTCGGCCTCAGGCTTCAGAGTGAGAGCAAAAAGAAAATAAGCAGATTCAAGTACAAGAGAAAGTATTTATTTCTGTTATAAATTGAAATGGTTAACAAAGGATGGGAATAGATCTTCAGGAGAGAGCAGGGCCTAAAATAACAAAGAAAACCAGAGGCTAAATAAGGTTTAAGAGAGCTATCTGCCCTGTACAAAAACAGAGATGAAAATCAACAACAAAAACTTCCCTGAGCTCCCTCTCTAACCAAAAACAGGAGAAAAAGAATGTATAAAATAAAAAGGCACGCTCTCCCTACTTTTCCCAGATAACCCCAAAATGGGCAAAGCTTAGACTACCTACAATACCTTTTAGTTACCCACAGGTAAAGAAGTCAACACTAGAAAGCGTCCACTCGTCCACTGAGTCCACTCTCAACTCAAGGATAGACACAGGACTTCTCCAAAATACACAAAACACACAATCTCAGTCTGAGGCTGGGGGAGAAGTGTTCCTCTCCATAGGCTTCTCTGAGTGCTGTATTAATACTCTTCGGCTCAGACTCAGGCATACTCCCAGCGAGGTGCAGCTGATGGTAATTAACCTGAGTGAGAGTGAGTGAGAGAAACAGGGCAGACAAGCATTTTCTTACCACAGATTATAAAAAAAAAAACCCTGGGACGTAACACTCATCAATATCGGCTTCCATCACAGTGTGTCTTTTATAAGTTCCTAACAAAATCCAGACACTTAAAGACCTCC
The DNA here is from genome assembly GCF_963082965.1 of Carassius carassius. Taxonomy (NCBI): domain Eukaryota; kingdom Metazoa; phylum Chordata; class Actinopteri; order Cypriniformes; family Cyprinidae; genus Carassius; species Carassius carassius. The sequence continues at coordinate 30,063,307 of NC_081782.1, read as the reverse complement.
AGCAGGTGACTTCACTGAAGAGGGGAGGCAGATGTCATAATATCAGTTGTTCATCTGTAGATCTTCTTCCCGTGGTCTGTAGCGGTCGTTCCTGGAGGCTGGGCCAGATCTTGTTTGTTCAGATGTTGAGTGTGATCCGCACTCATCTGGAAAGCACAAGCTCATAAACAACAATTATTAGACGATTATAATTAGGCGACTTTAATCACTCAGCATCTGTGAAGTGGAGAACGACAACATGCACCAGTCCTGTTTAAGACTCTCATCAACAGACCACTGTTGAGGGACACTTTTACTGTTTTATAAAGTAAGCAGCACTGCACAGCAGTTCATGTGCTGGTCGTCCCCTAATTAGGAACCGAAGTAGATAAATATCACGCATGCTTTTTAAAATGGTATGTGACATATAAGCGTGCACATCAACCCGATCACTTTATTCAACATTCATGTAAACAGTACATTCATATTCATCAATCAGAATGAATTCATTCCGATAGAAGCAAAAAGCGTCCATGTAAATGTACCTAGTGTTTCTGAAGAAAAACTTGTTGCTTTGTGCAGAACTCAGAACTCTGTGGGCTGTTTGGGTGGTTGTTAGGGTGTTGCTAAGTGGTTATACTGTATACTGCACAATATTTGTGTCCCTGGAGCACAAAACCAGTCTGAAGTCTCTGGGGTATATTTAGACAACAATACATTATATGGGTCAAAATGATCCATTTCTCTTTTATGGCAAAAATCATTAGGATATTAAGTAAATATCATGTACCATGAAGATATTTTGTAAATTTCCTACCGTAAATATATCAAAACGTATTTTTTGATTAGTAATAAGCATTGCTAAGAACCTCATTTGGACAACTTTAAAGATGATTTTCTCAATATTTAGATTTTTTAGCTCCCTCAGATTCCAGATTTCGAAGCAAGTGACTCCCTTTATTAATGGGTGATCATGAATCATTGACTCACTAGATTCATATGAATGAAATGTCATGAATGAAAATTTGAATTTGACCCTTATGACTGGTTTTGTGGTCCAGGGTCACATATTTCTTATAATAAGGTTTATTTATTTATTTTTTTAAGTGGCTAGTGAAGGAGAAGAATCATCATGTGTTAGTTTAATATCCTTAAGATACTATTATAGTTAATATTTTTTAGCATTTTTAATTAGTTTTTAATATTTTATTAACAGTTTACTGTTTTTATTAGGCATGCAACAATGTATCGGCCAATAATCGGTTAAAAGCAACTATCTGCACAATTGGCAATCAGCCAATGATCATCAGGCTTTGTGCCTGTCACGTCTGATAAGAAACAAAGTCTCAGCTTTCACATCCTGTACATTTTATCACAAAAACCGAATAAATAGCAATTACAAGCACTTAAATGTGGCATGACAGATCATTGTAACAGCTTAAACTAGTGCAGAATAAACATGAATGAAGCTGTTAAACTAAACAAATGAACAAATGAAATGATTTATGTCTCGTGTAATGGATGAATCACGGTTTCAACTGAAAGACATCAATAAAACAGTTTGTGATCATTATGTCACTAAACATCATATTCACCTCTGGAAAGTTCATCATTGTTCACAGTTTGTTAGACAGCTACAAAAAACACTAGAGGGAGTTGAGTTCCTATTAATTATACATGCATGTTTAAATAAATCTCTCATGAAGACAAGTTTATTTGAAAACTACCTTGTGTGCAGTTGTAAAAAACATTTTTGAGTATGATTATCTGAATATAATAGTGCTGTTCTAACTTCTTAATGAGAGGCTCCTTGTATACCTTACAGCATTAGTTGGGAGAAATATTTTATTAAATATTTTTCTAAAGAAAATCAAACTACGGGTAGTTTTTTTTTAGTAGATCAAGTTAAACCAAATGAAAAATGGCAGCCAGATGCCCTCACGCCACCATACTGACCCTGTGATGAACTTATTATGACCCTGTGATAACCCTGTGATGACCCTGTAATTACTCTGTGATGACCCGCTGTGACTCTGTGATGACCCTCTGTGACCCTGTGATGACTCTGTGATGACCTTCTGTGACAACCCTGAGATGACTCTGGTGATGACCCCGTGATAACCCTGTGATGAACCTGTAATAACCCTGTGATGACCCTGTGATAACCCTGTGATGACTCTGGTGATGACCCTGTGATAACCCTGTGATGACCCTGCGATGACTCTGTGATGACTCTGTGATGACCCTGTGACTCTGTGATGACCCTCTGTGACTCTGTGATGACCCTCTGTGACCCTGTTATGACCCTGTGACTCTGTGATGACCCTGTGATGACCCTCTGTGACCATGTGATGACTCTGTGATGACCCTGTGACGCTGTGGTAACCCTGTGATGAACCTGTGATGACCCTGTGATGACCCTGTGATAACCCTGTGATGACTCTGGTGATGACCCTGTGATGACTCTGTGATGACTCTGTGATGACCTTGTGATAACTCTGTGGTGACTCTGTGATGACCCTGTGATGACTCTGTGATAACCCTGTGATGACTCTGGTGATGACCCTGTGATGACTCTGGTGATGATCCTGTAATGAACTTGTGATGACTCTGGTGATGACCTTGTGCTAACCCTGTGATGACCCTGCAGGGCCGGCTCTAGGTTATTTGGTGCCCAAGGCGAGAGAGCCCAACTCCCGCTGTCAGATGTTTTCGCGCCACTCCCAGTTGCTGAACAGCTGAGTTTGACAGCTGCCTGTCAGAGTGACTCAGTCGTTTTTTAGGATTGTAAATCTAATAAAAGAAAAGGACAAATACAAGCAGTGTGTGGACAGTGCACAGTAAAAGTGTACAGCGTGTGCGCAGCTTTCATAATACGATACATACATTTAATTATTTTTTTTTTTTAAATTCTGCAATTTTGCGCCCCGTCCAGCAGATGGCGCCCCAGGCGGCCGCCTGTGTCGCCTGTCGGCAAAGCCGGCCCTGTGATAACTCTGTGGTGACTCTGTGATGACACTGTGATGACTCTGTGATAACCCTGTGATGACTCTGGTGATGACCCTGTGATGACCCTGTGATGACTCTGTGATGACCATGTGATGACTCTGTGATGACCCTGTGATGACCCTATGATGACCCTATGTTCGTTCGTCATCTGGCTCTGCTCGGTGTTCATCTTCAGTTCTCTCTTCACAGCAGTTCAGTCAGTGTACTGTTTGAGTAAATGAATTACTCCGGGATATTAGTTTATTCTGAGGGAGTGTCAGTCAGGTTAAAAAAGTTAACAGCTTAAGTCATTTGTGGATTTATGCTTATAGGAGACGCGAAACGTTTCAAACGATACAGTTCGATTTGGTGAACTGGTTCAACCGATTCACTAAGAAGAACCGGTTAAATCGAATGATTCTTTCGCGAATCGGACATCATTGTAACTAATTACTGTTTTAAAGTAGGATGACCAACACTGATGATGACCCTGTGATGACTCTTTGATGACCCTGTGATGACCCTGTGATGACTCTGTGATGACCCTGTGATGACCCTGGGATGACTCTGTGATGACCCTGTGATGACCCTGTGATGACTCTGTGATGACCCTGGGATGACTCTGTGATGACTCTGTGATGACTCTGTGATGACCCTGTGATGACTCTGTGATGATCCTCTGATGACCCTGTGATGACTCTGTGATGACCCTGTGATGACTCTGTGATGACCCTGTGATGACTCTGTGATGACTCTGTGACCCTGTGATGACTCTGTGATGACCCTGTGACGCTGTGGTAACCCTGTGATGAACCTGTGATGACCCTGTGATAACTCTAGTGATGACCCTGTGATGACTCTGTGATGACCCTGTGATGACTCTGTGATGACCCTGTGATAACTCTGTGGTGACTCTGTGATGACACTGTGATGACTCTGTGATAACCCTGTGATGACTCTGGTGATGACCCTGTGATGACCCTGTGATGACTCTGTGATGACCATGTGATGACTCTGTGATGACCCTGTGATGACCCTATGATGACCCTGTGATGACTCTGTGATGACCCTGCGATGACTCTGTGATGACCCTGTGACTCTGCGATGACCCTCTGTGACTCTGTGATGACCCTCTGTGACCCTGTGATGACCCTGTGATGACCCTCTGTGACCATGTGATGACTCTGTGATGACCCTGTGACGCTGTGGTAACCCTGTGATGAACCTGTGATAACCCCGTGATGACCCTGTGATGACTCTGTGATGACTCTGTGATGACCCTGTGATGACTCTGTGATGACTCTGTGATAACTCTGTGGTGACTCTGTGATGACCCTGTGATAACCCTGTGATGACTCTGTGATAACCCTGTGATGACTCTGGTGATGACCCTGTGATGACTCTGGTGATGATCCTGTGATGAACTTGTGATGACTCTGGTGATGACCTTGTGCTAACCCTGTGATGACCCTGCAGGGCCGGCTCTAGGTTATTTGGTGCCCAAGGCGAGAGAGCCCAACTCTCGCTGTCAGATGTTTTCGCGCCACTCCCAGTTGCTGAACAGCTGAGTTTGACAGCTGCCTGTCAGAGTGACACAGTCGTTTTTTAGGATTGTAAATCTAGTAAAAGAAAAGGACAAATACAAGCAGTGTGTGGACAGTGCACAGTAAAAGTGTACAGCGTGTGCGCAGCTTTCATAATACGATACATACATTTAATTAACTTTTTTTTTTTTTAATTCTGCAATTTTGCGCCCCATCCAGCAGATGGCGCCCCAGGCGGCCGCCTGTGTCGCCTGTCAGCAAAGCCGGCCCTGTGACCCTGTTATGACCCTGTGATGACCCTGTGATGACCAGTGTTGGGAGTATTGGTGTTTAAGTATAACGGCGTTAATAACGGAGTTTAATTTTCAGTAACAGAGTAATCTAATTAATTACTTTTCCCATATTTGCAACGCCGTTATCTTTACTGAGAATGTAAAATGCCGCGTTACTACAATTTGGTTGAATAAAGCGCGAGGTGTCATGCTTTTGGCTACACACATCAGCTGCCTTGAGAGAGCAGGAGTGGGGATGATGACGCCGTTGCAAATCCGATGATGATTGGCTGGGTGGGCAGTGCCCTGCTTACGCTGTCTCACTGCACACTAGTGATGGGAAGTTCGGTTCTTTTCCGCAAACCGGTTCTTTCGGACGGTTCGATTCAATAAACCGGTTGAAAAAAACGATGCAACCGGTTATTGACTCGAGAACGAGAATCAGTTCATTGGTTCTCAAATCGGACGTGTCCAACAGAAATGATTCTTGGTTCAGTGTACTGGTGATCCGAAAACCGATGCAAACGATTCTTCGCAGTGTGCGTGTTCGTTCGTCATCTGGCTCTGCTCGGTGTTCATCTTCAGTTCTCTCTTCACAGCAGTTCAGTCAGTGTACTGTTTGAGTAAATGAATTACTCCGGGATATTAGTTTATTCTGAGGGAGTGTCAGTCACGTTAAAAAAGTTAACAGCTTAAGTCATTTGTGGATTTATGCTTATAGGAGACGCGAAACGTTTCAAACGATACAGTTCGATTTGGTGAACTGGTTCAACCGATTCACTAAGAAGAACCGGTTAAATCGAATGATTCTTTCGCGAATCGGACATCATTGTAACTAATTACTGTTTTAAAGTAGGATGACCAACACTGGTGATGACCCTGTGATGACCCTGTGATGACTCTGTGATGACTCTGTGATGACCCTGTGATGACCCTGGGATGACTCTGTGATGACCCTGTGATGACCCTGTGATGACTCTGTGATGACCCTGTGATGACTCTGTGATGACTCTGTGATGACCCTGTGATGACTCTGTGATGACCCTGTGATGACTCTGTGATGACCCTTTGATGACTCTGTGATGACCCTGGGATGACTCTGTGATGACTCTGTGATGACCCTGTGATGACTCTGTGATGACCCTGTGATGACTCTGTGATGATCCTCTGATGACCCTGTGATGACTCTGTGATGACTCTGTGATGACCCTGTGATGACCCTGTGATGACTCTGTGATGACTCTGTGATGACCCTGTGATGACTCTGTGACTCTGTGATGACCCTCTGTTACTCTGTGATGACCCTGTGATGACTCTGTGATGACTCTGTGATGACCCTGTGATGACCCTGTGATGACCCTGTGATGACTCTGTGATGACCCTGTGATGACTCTGTGATGACTCTGTGATGACTCTGTAACGGACATGCAGTTCATCGATTCATTGGTTCTGAACTAATGAATCACGGTTCGTTGAATCTAAAACAATGCAGGCATATAAACCCAACTCTCTCTAAACTAAATGCCTGGCCTGGCCCCAGCCTGGCTGGATTTAAATTATTTACGACACTCTGGACGAGAAATTCCACAGTCACGTGAGCAGCCTCAAAGGAGAAACGAAACACATTCCACAACACACACACATAAGCACACACAAACCTTTCTTTACGCTCTTTATGTAAGTCCTTAATAATATGTATTTTGAATAGGTTTGTGTATTGCATAAAATGGTTAATCCTGTTATGCGAGGATTATAAGTTGCTGACTTGTAAATTGGAAATGTTTCTCCTAATTTTAATGTTCTCAAATAGAATCATGAGTTGTAACCCTACCCCCGACCAGGTCGTAAAACTTTATGACCTAATTGACAGAACAGCAAAGCCAGATCACTGGTACCTTTTTATAACGTATTTCTAAACATTTTGACTGTGTTGCCATTTTGGTGCATTAGATGTTTTCTATAATCAAATTGGAGTATAATGTTTATCGTGTGTTAATCAAACTTTAAATGTGTGTAATTCTGCATATGAATGTAACGTTGTGTTTCTATCAGTTATATATGTTATTTTTGGTATCTGTTTAATCGTTATGCTTTGACGGACTCACTTATATAAAGGAAATTAATGAAAAATGTATTACTCTGGAATTACGAACTTGCTAGAATATCACTGCTGAAATCTGATAAGCCATAACTTATTAGAGTGGGTGGTTCCCCAGAGACAAAGGAACGTTTTTCCCGCTTCAGATCTCGGATGTTCATTGGTTGTTTACGCAAACAGAGGCGTGAACCAGTCAAGCCATAAGAACTGAAACCAGGAAGTTCCTCCCAGTTCTTGCTCTTCTTCGCTCTCTTGTCCCTGTCTGCTCCCTCTCAGCACGGCGGCTGAGAGAACAGCCATTCTCATGGCTCCTTTGGGAGCTTTCATCCCTGTTGTTTTCATTTCTTTTACTTACTAAGTTCCTCTCTACACGAGGAAGACGAATTCTGAATCATTACGTTTGTTGGACCTTTCAAATATCGCGCGATTCCGCAGCAGCCCCGGAAGACACGAAAGAACATGCCTAGCTACAAAGGACCATGCTCACACGCACGCTGGTCTGGCGAGTCACAAAGAGACACATGCAAATATCATTCTCTATGGAGATTTAAATGCTGCTTTAAGTTTGTCTATTACCTTTTCAAGGTGATTTGATTCGTTGTTGTCTTTCAAGGGTTACTGTCTGTGAGTTTGCAAAACTGAGCGTAACTCTGTGATCACGCCTAATTCTCTCACCTCTCTCACTCATTCTCTCTCTCTCTCTCTCTCTCTCTCCCTCATTTGGATTCCGTTGTCTTGTACAAAGTTACTGTCTGTATTGTCGTACGCGTATTTACTCTGTGTGATTTGTAGTTTGATGTATTATTAGTTCAATTATTAAAAACCAATATATATTCATGATTGCCTCTGTCTAAGCGCTCATATTACGAGTCAATGAAATGTCTGATCTTTAGCTACAAGCTCTTTACTTTTTAGTAACCTAAATTTCATAATGATAGGATAATGTGTTCATGGCCAGAGAATATTTTTCCTGGAATTATAAGAAGTGATAACTTTATTGAAAGTTGATAAGTTAATCTTACGGCCGTTTGCTGGACAAACCACTGTTTGATTTGCTGTAATTTACAGTAAGAGAGATCACTATAATTGACATGAAGAATGGAATATTGACATATTAATGAGTAAATTATAGTGCCTTGTAATGAGTTATTGATGTATACAATTGAACTATTTTTCATCTTCAATAATCGTAACGTAACTGTCATACGAGATATATATATATTAATCATATTCCTGATTAATTAGTAAAATTCCCTATATATCATTTGAGTTAATTATAATGTACAACCCAGTGCGGCTACAACCCTGTGATGACCCAGTCTTTTCCCCAGTATTCTGAATGAATAACATAGCAGCGCTGCATCTAGTGGCTTCAGCTGGATTAACAATGAGCATCATCATCACATCTCGTGTCCACTGATAAGACTTCCTGACACACACCTAACATTCGAATGTGGATTTGTATTTTAAATTCAATAAATATTCAAAATTCAAATTTGATTTGTTTATATTTGGACAGATCTTACTCTCATGTCGCTGGAAAAATCCCTGCTCAACCAATCTGATCCATAGGTTTAGAACCATTAATATGTAGTTATTGTTACTATTTTGAATGTGGTTTCATTGTAATATGTTAATGTAGTTATAGTAATTTTGTTGTGTGTTTTATTAGGTGACAAATTGTATTTATGACCTTAAAAAATCTTTAACTACACATACAAATGTCTAAATATTTGAGTGTAAAGCAAAACAATATGTATGATTATTCATATCTATGGTGCACTAAACTCCATCCGAGAGGACTGAACTTACACAACACAGCTGTTCTGAAGTTTCTCATCTCAGAGTAAGACTCACAGGTCAAGGTTTACCTCCGAGCTGAAATGAACCTCCTTATCGAAAAACAGGCCTCTGGTGCCTCATAGCATAACATTCAGATAAAATATCCTTTTTTTTCTAAAGATCTAAACCATGTAATGACATGAAGAAATACTAAACTCACAGATCTTTTTTTTTCCATGTCTCAGGAGGATAACAAACACCTGTGATTCACAACGATTTGCTAAAGAGCTCATTCCCAAAGAGTAGCCTTGTTAACAAGTTTGAGTAAGAGCAAAACTCATCAGAAGATGCAGTACTTTTAGTGACACGTTTTTTCTAGCAGAAATAAACTGCAGCAGAAAAGCTAGGTGCCATGTAGCATGTAGAGTGTAACTGCAACATTCATTACACATGTAGTGGAGTAAGGAGTACAGATGCTCATCCAAAAGTGTAGTGAAGTAGAGAGTAAAAGCCTTTGATACTCAGCTAAACGACAGAATATCATATCACACTCAAACCTGCTCGTTCTGAAGTGAGTGTGAGGTACAGTAAGAGACATTCAGAGTCACAGACCTGACAACATTCCTCTTTATTTCATTCAAACATCTTGACAAACAAAGACTGAGGATTTTGAAACATAGTAACAGGGAAAATAAAAGAAGGCCTGTTTCAGACCGCAGGCTTTGAGTTTTTCAGCCACTGTGTTAACAGAAGACCGTACAAACATCTGTTTTGCAGCTGTATAAATCAATGTGTAAATCAATATGATTTGACATGAAAAAGAAGAAACACCAGCACACTACAGGTGACACAATTAAACAGTTTGTCAGTGACCCACTACTGATAACCAGTTTAACACCAAGAGTAAACATTAAAAGAAATACTCCCCACAGTGACCTAGAAAGAAGTTATCTGTGTTTGTGGTGTGAAACAGACGCAAGAACTACAGAATAAAATCATCAGGGAGCTGATTCCTGTCAAGAGTTTTATTGTGATGAGCGTCACTGCTTCTTCCTGCCCGAGCCTTTAATCTGGAGGTCATTATACTGGGGTTGATTTCCTGCAGCTGCTCTGTCCTTTCTGTGAACACACAATAATAAAGAAACTTAAACATTATCATATTAAACAGGACAGAACTCATTTCAGTGCAAACTTATATTGTCTTTAATGTGACCAGAGCCGGACAGTAACAGAGTACATTTACTTGAGTACACTACTTAAGTACAATTTTGAGGGATCTGTACTTTACTCGAGTATCATTTTTGGGGAGTACTCATGACTTTACTCAAGTACATTTGAGAGGCAAATATTGTACTCTTTACTCCGCTACATTTCTATCCATAACCGCAAGTACACGTTACTTCTTCAGCCCGTCCGATCTTTCCGATCTTCCGATCTTTTTTTTTCTCGTCTCAAGAAATATCCATGTCCACAAGAAACCACAAAACGATGTAGTATACATGCCAGACCAGCATGTGGCGCTGTAATTCTGTCACAGAGATACACTTAAAACGGAGAAGACATGGACTTGCTCATAAACATTGCGTGTGGTACACAAACGAACATGGAATAATACATTTATTAATCCGTGTTAATGTTAGTTAATAAAAAAATACAATCGTTCATAGTGTAATGGGGCCTTTTATACGTTTTCGTGTTTCTTTAGAAATAATTAATGGACAAATGGAGTCTTTAATCGCCTCAGATGTAAAGTTATTCGCGGTCAAAATGACACCAAAATGAATGGGAGTCAATGGAATGCTAACAGCAGGTGGGGGTCCGCTAGCCAATGGTGGCGCCCAGGGGTGCTTAAAAAAAAAAAATGAAACCCTGCCCCCCTGTGTTTGACTAGGGGCGAGACGTGGGCTGATGACGTCATTTTCAGAAAATGTACGGATTCGCCGTCCAGATGAAAACGCAAAGGCAGCGTTTTCAAATATATCCACTCTGGGACCAGTTTAAAAAAAACATTGGTTTCACTCTTCCAAAACGCCAGATCCGTGTGGACAAAAACTCCGATCCCCTAAAAAAATTTGTGCGACGAAAAAAAAAAGGAAAAAATATAAATCTCGGAAACCCTATCAAACGTGATTGGATAGTGAAGGCGCCTCTGATTGGGAAAGCATATCAGCAATCACCTTCATCTTTCCGCAAAAGACTTCATGACATTTGATTGAATTGAAGTACAGTACACACACACACACACAGAGAGTTGTCACACGTAGATTGTGTGTGTGAGAATGGCGTTATTCAGCTGAAAGTTTTTTCTCCTGTCTTTGCCTGTATGTCAGTGTGAGAGGAAGGGGCTTAATACTGTCACTCAAATGAGCTGAATTTAATTTTTCCTTTCTTTGTACACTGACCTAAACACAGCTGATTAGCTGATTTTCTTTAATAATTATTTTCTCTTCTATGCTGCGTGTATAACACTGTCAGGTTCAGAGTTGTGTCAGAACATTGCAATATTGCTTTCTTTGCTGGTTTAGGTTTATTGATTTGATTGATGAAAAAACAGAGAAACTCACATGCACACAATTGTTAGCTGAATTTTCTTTTCTGATATTACACATTAATGTAAGCTGAGCATTTTCTTTGATGTTCTTGAGGATGCGGTGTGTTTAACACAGTCAGGTTCAAATGTGGGTGCAAAAAAAATCCATTAAAACTCTAGCAGAGGTTTGTCAGAGCGTTGCCATTGTGCTATTGCTTTGTGGGCAAGTGATAAATGTTAAATAAAGAAACATAGTAAGAAGATGAAAATGACTTGATTTTACTTTCAATTCCTTTTACATTCTCCAAGGTATTAACATTTTTCATAACTCCATGTACGACGTTTCTGTACATAAATGTAAGCACTTGTGGCAGTAGTAATGCAATATTCAGAAAATGTACTCTTGATACTCAAGTACTTTTAAAAACAAGTACTTCAGTACTTTTACTTAAGTACACAACGGACTGTAGTACTTTTACTTGAGTAAAATTTAGCAAGGGGTATCTGTACTTTTACTCAAGCAATGAAACTGTGTACTCTGTCCGCCTCTGCATAATGTGACCTTTGACATTATGGTGTGGTTCATCATGTGTCAGCTGGTTCTTTAAACAGCAAGCCTCAGGATGACTTTGGATGAACCTCAAATAATCTGTCTAACTCTGCCAGAAGGGCAGTTATTTAATATTAGTAAGTCATCTGTAGGCTTCCGTATGTCTGAAGAGCAGTCAGTAGTTAAAGATGCAGATGAATCATGATTTCTCACAGCATTCATTCCAAAACTGACTAATTCTATTCTATTCAACCTTTATTTTTACAGGCAAGTCATTAAGAACAGGTTCTTATTTACAATGGTGGCCTGACAAGTGGAATGACCACTTAGGGAAAGGGAAGTAGGGCTAAAATAAATACAGAACATTAGAAACACAGGTTAGCATTTACAGAAATACATTTTAAAACATCAAATGAGACACATGCTAAATATTTCATTCCAAAACTATTTTTTTCCCTAATTTGTTTGGTTTGGAAGGAAGTTTTTTTATTGTATTTTTTTCATGTATATTTATGTTAAATCTACATCCATTTATATTTTATAAATACTTATATATATATATATATAGATATATAAAATATATAAACAGCATTTTTTCTGAAATATATACATGCATGTGTTTGTGTTTATATATACACATAATAAATATACACAGTACACACACAAATATTATGTAAACAAAAACTTATTTTGGATGTGTTTAATCATGATTAATCGTTTCACAGAACTAGTTAAAGTATTTTTAAACATTTAACCAAACATTTTTGGGATGTTTTTAAATGTAATAATCATCAGAAACTCTTAACGCCAAGACAGTTTTTCACAATATTTTTAAGTGCCTTGCTTTTCTAAATTCTTTGACAAATTAAAAAGTTCTGCATCCAAATAGCAGGGATTTATGGACTTTGTACCCCAGTAGCATTTTCTTCCTATTTTTGATATGTTCAGTAGTAGTTTGTGTAGTGTCTGACCTGCGAGTGTCTGGTGGTGCTGTGATGGCCGCTCGGTGGACCGCTCGGTGTCTCGGTGCTTCCAGGCGGGACATGGGCGCAGAAGCCTGGAATCGGGACACCTCTCTCTGCCACTCCTCGTCGAAGGACTGGGCCTCTGCTGCGAAGATGAAACACAGCGTCAGAAACACAGGAATCCTGTTACGACTGGGACACAGGAGACGAGAGAGCCATGAGCAGTGTGAGTTTATTGGGTAAACCAAAATCAAAATCAAACAAGCAGGGGGTCATAACCAAAATCAGTCCAAAAAACAAACAAACAAACAAACAGGACCGCGAAATACAAGGACCGCGAGGAAACCAGGTGACGGAAAGTAAGGACTCCATGACACAGACAGAAAACAGACCGGTTTAAATAGACAGGATAATGACTATGAAAGTGAAGACACCTGAGTGCAATTAACAGGTGTGCAATTACCGTGATGAAGGGACAAAGCTATGTGGGAATTGTAGTGCCTGCGGTTGAGGTGCCTATGGGGAAGTGAGACCACTAGTGGACACCCAGGGAAACACAGACCAGACACCGTGATAACTCCACTAGATCCATGTTAAGAGACTGCTCACTGTCCCACAACAAACTGTCCAACTCAAGAGCTTTAAAAGCGTCTGTGCTACAGACTGGACTAATTTACAGCCTGGGGAAATAACGTTTTTTACGGTTCACACCACAACTATAATGATAAGGAACGATATCGCTGTGATCATAAAAAAAATTATAATAATTCAGCTGATGAACGATAAAACACTGACAGCCAATCAGAATCCATCCTGCTGTAACGAGCTCGAGAATTTAAAGCGGCAGACACATGTGTACTTAGAATAAACTGACAATATCGTTATCTTTATAGTTAGGGTTCTTGGTGTGGCCTGGAGTGTCACTAAGTATATGTTCAGCCTATTGTCAGCCTCTTATATGTATGCTTCTCATAAACAATTAGTGAATATGCATATAAACAGAATTTTAATTAACCGAGTGGAATAATCATCAGGGATGCACGATATATCGGCCACCATATCGATATCGGCTGATAAATGTAACATTTTCTGTTGACTAAGCAAACACAGTTAATAAAAAGAAGACCTGCATGCACTGAATGTTCACATCATCCCCAGAGAAACTCTTTCAATGCCTCCTCACTTTCGTCCATGTTCTGGAAGTCCTGCTTGAGCTCCTTCTCCCCGGTCTTCTTGTTCTCCTTCCTCTCCATGACGTGGCCTCTGTCCTGGATGTGATGGCCGATGGACATCTTCTGCAGTCCGCTCTCAGAGTCCTTCAGACTCTTCCTGGTCTCCTTGATCTGGACACACAGAAGCCAGCATCACGACCCTGATCTGCAGGAGGTGTGAGGTGTGAGTGTTTGAGAGCAGGACTCACTCCTCCAGGAGCACAGCGCGTCTGAGACGAGGCCTGGAACACTTTGGGCGGCTCGTCTCCCACTTTAGAGTACGTCATAACAGAGGAAGAGGAAAACGAGTGGCTGTTGGGGCCTGACGCCATGTTCTCCTGCAAGAAACAGACATGAAATGTTTCACACAGTCTTGCCAACTGATCTTTGCTAAAGAAAGGTTAAATAATCACAACGCAAAATTGTGTCACAGCAAATCTCAGCAAAAAATGTTACATTTGATTTGTTTGAAAAATGATATGCTTAATTTTAAAATAAATAACTGTATTTTTAAGTACCGTATTTTTCGGACTATAAGTCGCACCCGAGTATAAGTCGCATCAGTCCAAAAATACGTCATGATGAGGAAAAAAACATATATAAGTTGCACTGGACTATAAGTCGCATTTATTTAGAACCAAGAACTAAGAGAAAACATTACCATCTCCAGCCGCGAGAGCGCGCTCTATGTCTTCAGTGTAGACTACAGGAGAACTGAGCAGCATAGAGCGCCCTCTCGCGGCTGGAGACGGTAATGCTTTCACTTGGTTCATGTCAAATTAATTTTGATAAATAAGTCGCACCTGACTATAAGTCGCAGGACCAGCCAAACTATGAAAAAAAGTGCGACTTATAGTCCGGAAAATACGGTACACTGAATTAAACACACATTCTTCTTAATTATGCTTTAAGCAGTGTTTTTGGGTTACAGGGTTACAATGCATAATGTCCTGGAAAATTACTAGTAGCTTTTCCATCACACGCAGGTACAAGCTACTGACAGTGTATCATAAATGAACAATTATTCAATTATTATTATTATTAAATTAAACTGTTTAAACAGAAACAGCAGCTAACTCAATTCACGTGATGTGTGTAGTGCGAGGCATCTGTGGTTTTCTCTATTTGTGTAGTTTGGATGGAAAATGTGTGCTTTTTATTGTCTAAAGTTGCTAAATGTTGCCAAATAAATGTAAAAACTTGCTAAATTTGTTGCTAGGTGCTTTTGGAAGAAAGTTACTAGGGTACTCAGAAAAGCTGCTAAGTTGGCAACACTGGTTTCACAACAAAGTTTATTTCTGATAAATGCAACAAATAATCTTTTAGCAATCAGAATCACTGAATAACTTACAACTGCCATAACTCCTGATAACTATGAAAACAGCTCATTATAAAAACTCATTTAAAGAGTCCTTGCATGCAGGATTAATGAACATGAAGCACATAAACTGATTGACATTATCAAAATGGTCAGACTTACAAAACTTCTATGCATCGCCTCCATCCTGTTCCTCATGCTGTCCATCATAGCGAAAGGATTGCTAAAGAAATCCAGCTCCTGTTGACATTTATCACACACATTTAGGACCTTCACATGCAAGTGAATGAAGTACAGGCACTTCGGGGCACTGTAGAGTACAGCATCTAGAACCTGAGACGCCCCGGGGAAACTGAACTGTGAAACATGTCAACCGGTGTCCTGTAGTGTCACGAATTACACACCAATTTGTTACAAACGTTTTATACATGCATTTTCATTTCAGTGCATGCAATTAACATGCAATTAAGCGCCAAAAACATTACATTTAGTTCACACTTTCAAAGTAGCCTATATTATTTTCTTTTCCACTACATTATTTCTGTAATAAGTAAAAGTAGAAAAATATTTACACAAAGGATATCTATGTTGTCAGAAACTTGGTTTTATTGGCCAGAATAGTACAGCTATGCTATATCATTTCACAACTGTTTAATTGATCATTATGATTGATTATTTATTTTTGCATTATAGTGATGAGAAAAAAAGATTTGCTAACGTTTTGGGGGAGGGAAGTTATTAACTGTCAAAAAATGTAAATGAATTTTGTTTTGTTGTTTTTGACAGTTTTCCTGACATTCACCTGTGGCATCTATATGGACAAAATGGGAATACAATGGTAAAATGCATGAAGATGACATGGAGGTAAAGCCAACAAGTTCAAAGTCTTTATCTAAACATGTAGATAAGTGTGGAAACACAACTAGAAATGATGAGAACTGAAAACACCGGGCTACATACACTACACAAGGGCCAACACAGGGAACTAAATAGTGAACAGGTGCAACTAATTACAAATCAGAGAAGCAGCTGCAGAATCTCTGAAGGTTCAGCTACAGCACAGCTTCTTACAGTCGAGCTGTTTAAAACCATCATCACTCCTCAAGCTAATAAATTCCCTGGACAGCATGGCGCGGTGTATTTTTAACCCGCAGGAGGATGGGTCATGTACACTATTTTGGGTGGGTCCTGAGGTCACGACCCATTAATGCTGCATGCTATCACAGAGGAATGATTGACCAGACGGAAGACGACACGGTTCTGGGAATAATCACAGCACCAGCAGCAACATTTCTCAGCTTACTCTGTTTCTAAACGCCCATGTGACTCATAAGCTTTTATATGATCAAATGATGAAGAGCATGTGAAGTAAGCAACCAAATGGGAAATGTCGTAGTCCGATAACTGTTCACTTTTAACAAACTGAACTTTCTGGTCACCTACATACAGACCGATTTCAATTAGAATGAAAATTATTACTACGTTCCCGTGTTATTATTATTATCATCGCTCCTGAAACTTTGCATAAAAAATAAAACTTTTATTCAAAACATGAATAGGTTACATACAGAAATCGAGCAACACTCCTTTGATAATCAAAGAAACTGACATCACTTCAGATCAGCCACAGCTCAAGCTCACTGACAGAGTTTAAAATCATCTTATGATCACATTTTTTTTTTTTTTTTTGCATCAATACTGATATCCTTGTACTTCTGACAATGATAATCTGTTGTTTATCTACTGCAACCCTAATTTGACACTAACTCTAACCCTAAATGTTGAAGAATGACTTTAATGTCATGTAAAGTCAGTCAGATGATGTGTTTCTGTGTCAGTGGGTGATTTTTGACCAAAATAAGCTGCAGAGTGGACCAGACTTTATGCTGACAGTAACACAGGCTCTCGCTGGAGTTCACTCGGGGAAGGACACTAGTTCAGAAACAGATCGCAGGACTGTGAGGAGGATGGCATCAGATCAAAGTAATTACCAGGGATAAATACTGAGAGCTGGGAGATTACAGACAGACACGGCGACTACGTTTAGTGCTCTGAGCTGCCAGTGTTAGCATACAGCAAACAAACAACTTCTGAAAGCACCTCATCCAGCGTTTTTTTTAAGACATCAGCCCTGTTTTGGAAGTAAACTGTCCGGAAAATAGCCAGCTCTATTGTATTCATAGTTAGTAACTTGAACAATCCCCTAAACCTAACTTGTGTAACTTCAGAAAGACCTCTGAGTGCCAGAACTGTGTCAGTAGAACAAAGCCTCTCTGTTTTCTAAAAATACTCCGTCAAATAAAAGAGCTTGATATGGAGCAGTTCACGACGCTGTAACACAACCTACAATTACCCAGCTGCCAAATGTCCTGCATGAACCCTGCTTGCTGAGGAACTGGGCCAGTGAAGATGTGTGACTGGAGAGAGGCCTGTGATACTATGATAGTCATCTAGAAGGGGATGAACTGTGTGTTTAACTGCTCCGGGGTCAGTGAGGTCACACAAGCTAGCATAGGAAACACTCACTCGTCTGCTGCGGGCGTTCGGGCCGGTGCTGGGCTGAGCCACGGACCTGTGACCCCTGTGACGGCCGTCTGTGATGCTGGGCATGAAGCCCTGACCGAAGGGGTCAGAGAAGCCCATCATCTGCTGCATGCGCTCCTGATGCAGCTGGAACGGGTCGCTGAAGGAGAAGATCAGAAAACAACACGATGAATAACAATCATTATTGTGTTTGTGATATAGCTCTGATAGTTGTGACAGTGCTTGTGTTCAGATGAGCGGTGAAACCAGGTGACATGAACAAAACTACACAAGACACAATAAAGAAAATATGACCCAGACTACATTAAATACAGACTGGCTTGCAGCGAGGACAAGCATGATTTGTGTGTGTTGGGACTATCGGGAATCAGCGAAACAATCAGTCTGTGTCACGCTTATAGTTTCCTGTAGTTCATGATGATATGTTACACTTTAATGTCTGATTTTCAAACAGTGGCTGTGTTGAACTGCTGAGAAGCTCTGCATGCAATGATAACAGCAGAAGTGCCTACCTCGATGAGCTACTGAAGAACAGAAAGAAGAGAGACCAGAAACCTCATTACACTTTCTAAATGACAGCACAACACGATGAAGCACGCTGACCAGTGCATGCATCACTACAGTTAGTGATAATACAGGGATGAAGACTTAAATAAATGATCTCTCCATTGATGTGTGGTTTGTTCGGAGGACAATATTTGTCTGAGATACAACTATTAGAAAATCTGGAATCTGAGGGAGCAAAAACATCTAAATATTGAGAAAATCATCTTTAAAGTTGTTCAAATGAAGTTCTTAGCAATGCATATTACTGATCAAAAATTCAGTTTTGATATTTTTACAGTAATTTACTAAATATCTTCATGAACATGATCTTTACTTAATAGCCTAATGATTTTTGGCATAAAAGAGAAATGTATAATTGTGACTCATACATTGTATTGTTGTCTATTTCTACAAATATACATCTGTGACACTGATGACTGCTTCTGTGCTGCTGGGACACATGTGAGTCTGCATGGATATGATTAAGAGCTTGTGCAATAACACACCAAGTGAACGTAAATCAACAAATGCATTAACAATAAAACAGATTTATTTATTTCACAATTTAACATGGTTGGAAATGTACAGTAACATGACATTTATTGCCCTCAAGTGTGTGTGATATTGCCATATGTTACCTATAAATCGATTATAATTTTCACAAATGTAAATTTTATTAAAACCAAAAATATATACAAAAATCGTTGTTTTTTTTAAAATCTAATTTAAAAAGAAAACTTTTGTTTATATTTATCGATGGGTTTTAGGATAAATGTATATGTTCGAAACTAATATAGCCTGCCATTTGTAGACGTAGATGTTAATACACGAACTTGTTTTAATTTTGAATAAATTTCAAGTCACTTAGGCATATGCTTTTACTTCATATGACGACAATAGCCTATATTTCATGTTATATTAGCATTACGACATCTGCCAAAGGGTTGTCGGTTAACAAAACCAAACTTATTCTACTACTACTATCAAAAAATAATAATAATGACGTCAATATGATATGCTCTGAATCATAACACTTTGAAAAGTGACGCACTGGAGGTAATTTACAAGTAGCTGATACACTGATGATAAAGCTAGTGTAACAAGGCTGTGTTGTGTGTGTTTAATGTAGAAGTGTGTGAGACTCACGCGAAGAAGGGGTCGTCCAGGAGCTGTCTGCTGAAGAACATCCTGCAGCGCTTCTGAACCACGCGCTGCTGTTACCAACAACACCCCACACGGAGTGCGCACGTGACCCGCTCTCAGCGTTCTGATTGGCCGAACTGTTGTGTAACAGTGCTGTCATGGAAAGGCTTCTCGTTATCTAGAAACTTCCACATTTATTCCAGAATTCTGTTCACTGTCACGGCAGTGTGCGCAATGGTTTCTCCAGCTGACAGTTTTACAGTTATACTCTCACTAGCCTGTGAGTATATCACTATACTGTAACTGTGAACTGTAAAGGCATCGTTCAGACAAAGTTATAACATTATATCTGTCAATGTTGGGAAGGTTAGTACCAATTTCTAATGTTTTCAGCTGTTGATCATTTTGAAACATTTAAAGCAGGCAGGGTAAATCCTACAGAAGAGCTCACCACTTTAGAAGTCCTTCATCACTTGGATTAAGATTATAATCATTTATTTTTCAAGCAGAGTACTGAAGGCACAGTCATCACAAAATCAGAAGTTACTTTGAGATCCTTCTGGAGTTAAATACAGGTCATAAAATCATTGAAATCATAACAAGAAGTAGTTAAATAACTATGAAACTGTTTTAAAAATCGAATCTTTGCATAGCTCTGACAAGAAACACTGGCATCTAACAATGTCTCGAAAAAAAAATCTTAAAAATAAAGCATAAATAAGTCCACAATGGAAATAAAGTAGATATTGAATAAGCATGCATCTTATCATGTGTCCTAAACTCCTGGAACATTGCTCTCTTGTATTTTAGAGCAATCAATGCAATTTATGAAATAAATCAATTAAATCTGTATGTTTGTGAAAAAGTTTTAATCAGCTTTGTAATCATGAATATTTATTATCTACAATTTAATTACATTTTTAAATTACAATTACATTTATTTTGCAATTAAATGAATGTATCTAGTTACTCCCCGACACTGATATCTGTACAGAAGAGAGCAGGTCTCTGTTATCAGTCCACTGAAGGAGGTGTGTGTGAGAACATCCAGCAGAGCCCATCTGTCACACACACACACACACACACACACACACGCGCGCGCGGACACACACACACACACACACACACACACACACACAAACACACACGTTCAACCGTCTGTCAATACACAACCCAACATCTACTCTCAAACATGATGCATTCATACGTGCATGTGAGTGTGTGTGTGTGTGTGTGTGTGTTTGAATATAGGTTATGTTTTAAGGTAATGTCAGCAAACATCATTCACTCTAAACAGAATCTGATCCCTGAAGGATTTAGTACTGGTTTTGTTTGCATACATGTATATCTCCATGAGTCACATGTTGTGTGCTGAAATTCTATGCCAGCGCTGTGAACTGCATGATCTTTCTATTTTTAGCTCTGTTGATTAATAGAGCGATCAGGGATATTGAGCTGGACAGACTCATGACACACTGTGTTCTTTCTAGCACCCTCAGCTCATGTGTGTCACTGTGTTCAGAGGACAGGGCCCTCTAGTGACTCCAGACTGTAATCACAACTGTTGAAGTGTTAGTCTGTGCGCTCCAGCTGAAAATTATTTTTGAATCAAAAACCTCGCTCTCCCTTTTTATGTTGTTTACAATATGTAGATTATATGAATATGTATATTTTTTAATTATAGAATGCATTGTATAAAATTTAAGGTTACACTCTTACCAGCTTTCAGTTGAATAAACGTTCTGCCTCACTGCTCACAGGAAGAGGAGACTGTAAGGGCAAGATTACTAGAAAGGATATTAAAACTGCTGTGGTTTCTGATAATGAAGCAGACAGGAAAAATAACCCTGGAAATGTTGATCTGACACCAATGTACCATGTACCATTCCATGAACTGAACAGTTCTTTTATATATATATATATATATATATATATATATATATATATATATATATATATATATTACAAAATGAATTTTTGGCAGGTATGAGGAGAAAGCTGTTAATGACCAGCTGAATCGTGGAGGGTGTTGCAGTGGGCTCTGTTGGGCATCTCTAGTTTGGTGGAGGTCTCTGTCAGAGAGGCGTGTGGGAGCGGGTGCCGGCCCAGCGTGGCTGTGAGCTTCTTGCGGAAGACTCGACACAGGAAGACATAAATGAGAGGGTCCAGGCACACATTAGTAGATGATAGCCAGAGCGTGAGCTCTTTGGTGTAGTACAGCTGGTTTTGGGCCCAGCACTGGGCAGAAGTGTTGCGGGTCTGGCTGAGGGTGTAAGGGACTCGGGCCAGGTGGAAGGGTGCAAAGCACACAAAGAAAACACCCACTACCACAAACACCTGTGGAGGAGAGGACAGTTTAGTACTGGTTAACTCACTGTACACCAGAAACGTATGCATATTTTCTTGAAAAAAAAAAAAAACATAAATAAATACTACCTTCTCTAATCTTTTTTGTTATTTTATGGTTTCTCATTTTGTGTAAACATTTGAGTTAAGTTGATTTCTGGAGTACGCATTTCATCTTTTTTTTTTTATCAAAGTGGTCAAAATTTCCATATACTGAAGTTGTAGTACTGTAGTATACTGTGAAGTTGATGATTTAGTCAATGGCTTGATTGATTCACTTATGCCTAAATAGCGGTAAACCCATGTCTGACAAGTTTTGAGTTCAACTTGAATTGAAGCAATAGAAGAAAAACAATATTGAATTTTGAGTGAATTCTGAAGATCTTGAACACAATGACTAATCTTGTGCTCGAGAAATCTATAGAAGTGCATGTGACAGGCTACCTTTCTCGATGATATAAAATTAAACTTTAGCATTCTCCAGAGTGCCAACACAAGTGAGCAGATGTGTATTTGCTAGTATGTTATTGTTAGATTTATAAATAAGCTTTCGTTTGATGGTGCTTTTCACTGTGTGAGAAAATAGACGTGTGGCCTGAAAGCAAGAGAGAAGCATCAACGCCATGAGTCTCCTGCTGAATGTGTTGATATAGACCTGATAAACCATTGTGCCACAAAGAAATCTGTACATAAACTTTGACATATTACACTGATCTCTAAGCTCGATTTTCATGTTATGTTTATCAGGGTTAGTTTTTAGAAAGCACTGTAAAAAAAAAACTCTACGGTAAAATAGAGAGCTGTGGTTGCAAGAACTTTACCGTAATAAATACGGTAGCAACATTTTAGGTTTTACAGAATTATTTAAATTTACAGTAAAAAACGTATTTCATTAACTGATAAAATGTTAATATGCAATCCTATGAGTTAACTCATTTTATTTGCAGAAACCGACTGCACTTAAATTGGCCAATTGACGTTTGTTTATAAACTAATATTTACAATGTTTAAGTAATGCAATCATATTGGTGTTGAGAACTATTTTGCTTAAGTCCATCAAGAAAAAACGTCTCAGGTTACGAATGTAACCTTGGTTCCTGAGTAGGGAACTTCGAACTGCGTCCTCTAGGGGTCGCTATGGGGAACAGTGGACCCACGCCGCCATGCTGAGGGGAGTGCAGGCCAGAACCATGGCAAACACTAAGTACCAACTCTACCATTTCCATGGGAGTTGCCCCTGGGATGTTTAGACGGCTGTCCGTGACATTATCCCTTACGGCCAGAGGCCTAGGCTACATACCCAACTTACCTGTTAGGGCCTCGACCCAGGGTAGAGCTCAAGGCTTGGAATCAAGAAGGATTCCTTTAAAGGGATATGGCTAAGAACCCAGTATTTATACAAGGTCTCGCCTGTCACACAGGGTTAACCGCTTGCTCTCGCACAAGCTTGCTGAAAATTCTGTCTCAACAGATCCCTAGCAGCAACAACCTGTTTAGATGGGTATCCGAGGATACATGGGTGGAGTGGCGCCCAAGATGAATGGGGCTTTTACCAACTCAAGAAAGGCAAGGCAAGGCAAGGCAAGTTTATTTATATAGCACATTTCGTACACAATGGTAATTCAAAGTGCTTTACATAAAAGAAAGTAAAATAGTAATGAAGAAAAATAATAACAAGAATAAAACAAGCAATTTTAAAACTTTTTAAATTATTAAAACTGTACTTATTTAAAATGAATTTAAAACAGTTAGAAAATGATTTTACATAAAATAAAATAAAAAAAACAGTGAAAATATATATAGCAATCAGTTCGGACATTGCACAGTGCTCATTCAATAAATGTACAGCTAAACAGATGAGTTTTAAGTCTAGATTTAAATGTGACTAGTGTTTTAGCACATCTGATCTCTTCTGGAAGCTGAAGAAAGGGCATGAAGCAACCGTGCGAAGCCCTCTCCATAAAAGATTTAAGAAAGAACGCAGAGCACTAGCGTCCGAACTTACCACAGTGTGGATTTCAGAAAGTGCACAAAGACCTCGCGTGTACACTTACCATAACATGGATTTCGAAATACTGTTCAAAGGAGGGGCTCTCGTGGCACTCTGATCGAGCCTCTCACAAATGGAATGGTGCATCTCAAAACAGTATGTTTGAGAGTCATCAACCCAATCTGAGCGCTCTGGGGGAAAAAACTGAGAACTCCATCTCATATGAGAGGAGAACTCAGAATTTAGAGTAGCGCGCTCATAGGCGACCCTCCTTGGAGAAGGGGAGCGCTGCTAACTACCACGAGAAACACACAGATATCCCCATAACATTGAGGGAGCTCTGGATTGGAAAACGGTCTTAAAAACCTTGGTTGAGAGACCGGAAGCTACGAGTTGTGCCTTCTCAGAGATCACACCTACAGCCTCTAAACTCCATGTGGGGGCGCACCCTCCGCCTGCGAGAGGAGATCTCTCCTGACAGGAGCCTCCCATGGAATACCGTCAAAAAAGAGAAATCAGGCCCAGGAATCATACCTGGCCAGAACGGGGCTACTAACAGCAGCCGAACACCGTCCCGGCGCACTCTCTCCAGAAACTCCCAGGTGCAGAGCAATCGGGGGAAAAACCATACAGATGAAGCCTCGGCCATGTCTGTACAATGACGTCCAGCCCCATTGGAGCTGGATGAGTCAGAGGAAGCCAGAGGGGACAGTGCGATGCTCTCTTGAGTCGCAACAGATCCACCCGAGTCTGGCCAACCCCTACAACTCTGCTTCATCACCTCAGTGTGAAGCCGCCATTCCCCCGGGCCTCGGCCCCTGCCTCAACAGGATGTCTGTTCCCATATTAAGATGCGCAGGAATGTGACTGCTCTCAGCGAGAGGAGTTCTCCCTGGGACCACCGTTGAGGGACTTTAGCAGCCAGGAGGCCTGTAGGGTGACCTGGCCGGACATCCATGAAATTCCCTGCAGTGCTGATCCAGCTTTGAAGATCAGCGAGGCTCCCGCAGAAGCCTGTGACCTCGGCCGCCTAATACCGGAGCACTGTAAAGGGAACTCTCAGTTTTTTTTGTTTTTTTTTTAGTCAAAACATAACCACCAGCAATTTAATACACAAGTATATACAGAAAGGGTTACAATTTTACTTACCCACCCTCCTGTATCGGAGCCCCCCCTCAAGGGGCGCCTCATTTTTGTCCGGACCATCAGTAAGGTGGTTGTTCTGTGAACATAAAACCATCCAAAACATCATAAGTCCAGCATAGGAGACTGTTATGCAAGAAATTTCCCACCTAACCTCAATTAGGTGGAGAGCTGGTGGTTACAGGGGAATTAGGCAAAGGAGGATAAAAAACAGAAGTTAAAAAACACCCAAGGGAATGAGTAGCTACATTAGGTATCGCTCCGATTCGGACGAGAATGCTGCCTCGTCTGAATCACATCCCGCAGGTGCTGCTTACCTCCTCGTGACCCAGGATTCCTCTTACCCTTACCTGTCGGTGGGGGAGGAGTGCGAGCCGCAACACTAGCCTTCTGCGCCTGTCTTTGATCCTCAGATCGAGACGGGTCAGGACCCCTATATTGTTCGGGCTCGGACCTGGACCTTCGTGGAATGAAGGTTTTAAAGGCAGCTGAGCGCGCCCTTGCCTCCCTGAACTTCTCGACCACTTTCTCAATGGAGGTACCGAAAAGTTCGGAAGGCGAGACCGGAGCATAGAGAAGAAAGCCCCTTTCTTTCCTCCCGATGTCTGCCAGGTTCACCCACAGATGTCTCTCCGTTACCACCATGGCCGCCATAGACCTACCCATGGCGGAGGCAGCCTGCTTGGTAGCACGAAGAGAGAGGTCTGTGGTGCGGCGCAGCTCGGCGACCTGATCAGCTGAAAGGCCCTCGCCTTCATCCAGGTCCTTCAGCATGTCAGCCTGATAAGCCTGAAGCACTGCCATCGTGTGCAATGACGCCACAGCCTGACCTGCTGCTGCATATGCTCTGCCATTTAAGCGGGATGTATCCTGGAGGGGCTTAGATGGCAAAGAGGAAGATTTAAGAGAGGATATTTCCCCCACAGAGAGATAGCTAGCTAGCGTCTCTTCCACAGGGGGCATCCTCTCATAGCCGTTTTCGCGCATTGCCTCGATATTGGCATAACTCGTATGCTGAAACCGATGGATGCGAGAAGAAAACGGCCTCTTCCATTCTTTCTCAATTTCTGCATGTAAATCAGGCAAGAATGGAAGGCTCACCTGGGCTGGAGGGCTATGGTCAGACAAATAACGCTCGTCGAGACGACCTCGCAGCGTCACTTTGCTGGCACGCTTCCATGGCAAGTCCAACTTTGCCGTGGCGCGATCCATAACCTCTAACAGCTCCACATACGCAGGGCAGGAGGATTGAGGAGACTCAGCCTCAGCTTCTTCGCCACCCTCAAACATCTCCTGCTCTTCCTGGGCAGAACCCAGCAGAGCACAAACTTCAGTATCAGAAAGGGTTAATGACAACACATCTTCCTCCTGAAGTTCACTCTCGTCTGCCGCCAAAGAGCGCGAAAGGGAAAGTCCCTCTCTAAACTCCTCAGTGAGCCATCTGCGATCCCCACGAGCTCATTCTCCTCCGTGCCTCAGCAGCGGCGGGTCCCAGTGCACGCAGATCGCCCCCTCAAGGACATCGCGTGCGTGCTCTTCACCCAAACAAGAGACGCAAAGACTGTGTGTGTCATCAGGTGTCAAATAACGCAGACACGGATGTACACACTGTCTAAACGCCTTACTAGTGGATGCCATGATAAACAGAGAAAGATCGCTCTTACCATGGTCGTTCTCTCAGAATGCACACTTCAAACAAAACAGTCAATGAAGACGAAGAAGATGAATGACGTGCTCTCAGGGCGCTTATTTATAGTCGCGCCGGTAGTGACGTCAGAGGCTGTCGCCGTTTTTTCATTGTATGTGTTCCCCATAGCGACTCCTAGAGGACGCAGTTCGAAGTTCCCTTGAAAGGGAACTACTGATTTAAGAAAAGTAATTAAAATGAATAAGGGTGATTATAGTAATACACATCAAATATTAATATTCTGTATTGGGTCTGGGCTATAAAAGGCTCAGGTGTGATTCAGATTTCGGGATTCTGGTTTACTTAAGGCTGAGAATTGGCACCAGTAAAAAAAAAAAACTGTTTTGGCCCAGTTCAGGGCCAGTTAAGGTTTTCTGATTACTGGCTGAGATTCAGCTTCGGAATCTGAGAGGTACCCCAAGCATCCACCAGCTTTACCCCATTCGAGCTCCTCCGAACCATGCTGGAACACGTAGGGGAGATGCGGGAGTGGAGCGACATCCGGGAACACCTCGCCAAGGCCCAACAAGCCCAGCAACAGCACTGCAATAGGGCGGCCCAGCCACGGGAGTTCCAGCCAGGAGATCACGTCATGGTCCTAGTCCCCACGGCTGCCTGCAAATACCTGGCCAGCTGGCAAGGTCCCTACACCGTCACGGAAAGGATCGGCCCCTTCACTTACCGAGTCCGGCAGCCTGGAAAAAGGAGAGAAAACCAGCTATATCATGTGAATCTCCTGAAGCGCTGGGTCGGGGCCGTGCCCCGGCTCTCTGCCCTCGCTCACTTACCTGCTGTGGTTGTCGACATGAACCCTCACCTCTTGGCCGCCCAAAAGTCGGAGCTGGGGTTGGGGTTGGCGGGATACTATCACTGTTTTATCCCTTATTTCTACTTCTTAGCCTCTCCCCTGACAGACCTGACCAGGAAGGGGCAACTGGAGAAGGTCCGCTGGACCCCTGAGATGGAGACAGCATTCCAGCACATAAAAGCAGCCCTCACATCTTAGCCTGTGCTCAGAGCCCCCGACTTCAACCGCCCCTTCCTGTTG
This sequence comes from Carassius carassius, assembly GCF_963082965.1. Lineage (NCBI taxonomy): Eukaryota > Metazoa > Chordata > Actinopteri > Cypriniformes > Cyprinidae > Carassius > Carassius carassius. The sequence goes on along the minus strand of NC_081782.1, from coordinate 30,035,623 downwards.
CTGACGGATGCATCCGACACCGGGTTGGGAGCTGTCCTTTCCCAGGTCCTTGACGGCGAGGAACACTCGGTATGCGACCGTCGAAATAGAGGCGTTTGCCGTTAAGTGGGTGGTCCTGGAGCTCTGGTATTACCTCCTCGGCCACCAGTTCACCCTGATTACCGACCACACCCTCTACAGTGGATTGCCCGAGTCAAGGACACAAATGTCATAGTGACTCTGTGGTTCCTCGCGCTCCAGGACTTCCACTTCACCGTACAACACCGTGCGGGGATGGCCAATGCGAACGACGACGTTCTTATAGGATATGGCAAGCTTTTGCAGGTGTGACACATGTCCCGAGCTCTCGTCAGCGTCACCCTGGAAATGGAGCAGTCACACCTGCACCTACTCATCACGGGCTGAGCAGCTACACCTGCACCCCATCAAGCTCTGGCTTCATAAGCCCCGGAGACGAACAGGGGTGAGATACGTCTCCAAAGACTTGGCTAACCACAACCTCTGTTATTTCCCCACAGACAGCCAGCCCCACCCCTCCCCCCCACTACGCACGGACTTCACGGTCCCACACAGCACTGCGCACGGAAGGAGGAAGAAAGAGAGAGAGAGAGGCCGAGCACCAAGCTCCTAAAACCCCTCACGTTGGTAATTTCTCCCTTCAACTCTTTAATAAAAATCCACCCTTCAGGGAACTTACCTGCATCCTTGTGCTGTGTGCTTCTTCACCCCGTCACATCATATAAAGCATAATTTCCCAACTACAACATTGTGGCCAGTAAAAATGCTGAGTGGCTAGTAATTTTGGAAAACCACTAGCCACCGTGGCTGTTGAGCAAAAAAAACTACAAAAGTTAATATCAAGCCCTGCATACTGCTAAACAGAAGGTTTGGTAACACTTTAGAAAAGGTTCCAATTCTTACTGTTAACTAATTGCTTATAAGCATGCCTATTATTAACATGTTCACACTGCAGGCAAAAGTGGCACAAATCTGATTTTTTTTAGGGTCAAGTGACCAGTTCAGACTTCTTCAGAGGTAGTGTGAACACTCAAATCTTGCCCAGATCTGATTTTTACCAATGTGTGAACCATTATGCACCGACGAGTTAGCCCTAGACACAACAGACACAGACAGTAACATTAAAAACTTGACTAGATATGGAGAACAGTGATGGACAGAGTCAGTGGAGGGAGAGTGGGGTGTTAGACCTGATTAATATTTAGGGAGATACTTCAATTCAAGCTAAACTAGAAGGATCCTACTGTAACCAAAAATAGCACACAAAATGAAAGAACAGGGACACAGGAGAACGTCGCTGAAGTGCCATAGGAAGGTGAAGAGTCTTAAAGGTAAATTTAAAGAAGCAAATGATTCTAACAACTGAAGCGGTCGTGGTCGCATCACCTGCCCACCACTCCTGGCTTCATCTACGCATCCACATAGACCTCTGTGGTGAATTTGCAGCTGTAAACCCACAAAAGGCCAAAATAGTCTCTTTCTCTTCATTCTTCTCCTCGATGCACATATTCTTCATGACCATATTCTACAGGTACATCCCTAATCCTGCCCAATTCCTAACTTATCAACTACCTGACTGACTATTAATAAGCAGAAAATTGGGAGTTTGAGGCAAAAGACATAGTTAATGGTTTGTTAATGATGAAAATTGAACTTTAAAATAATGTGTGAACAAATGTATACAGTATGTCTCCATTAATCTACGTACATTGTTTCCCTGAATTAGATTTTCCCATCAAAGTTACTGGAGGCAGAACAACAGCAACATTTCCGAACTTAACACTTTAGTTTTAACTCAAATCTAAGACCTATAATGGATGAGTCGGATAAGACATCCAAAAAGTGAAGTGTTGGTGTTATTAAATTATATTTCCTGCATCTTTACAGAATGTTAGTGTTTGGAGGTAACAGAAAGTGCACTATACCTTAGATGTGGTCCGTTTGCTGGCTGTGTCACTGCTGCTTTGTGACGCACGGTATGATTCAAACACTTTCCTGCTGATGAAGGTGTAGCAGATGACCATAAGTGCTAATGTACCCCAAAAAACAACCTGGCAGAAGTAGTTAAAGCCTTCATGCCACATGAGTCCCATCTTCCCCTTCATCTTGGTGCATCGCAGCTTAGCACCAGAGGAAATCTGTGGCATGTGGTTACTCAGGATAACGTTTGGCAGAGCCAGTGACAACATGACCACCCAGATAACTGCACACAGTATCTGACCAACTCTGACCCTCTGAAGAGCACATTTCCCAAATGGATGCACGATTTTTAGGTACCGGTCCAAGCTGATCAGTCCGAGGAGAATGATGCTTATGTACATAGTGGTATAGAAGAGCACAGCTGAGTACCGGCAATGAAAAGCCCGGAGCTGCCAGGAACCCAAGCCCGCATCGGTCAGTGCCTTCACAGGCACAGTAAGGGTCATCAATAGATCGGCCACAACTACATTCTTCAGGTACACGACAAACGTTGAGCTGCTGTGGATTTGGAAGAAAATCCATGCGGCCAGACTGTTCAACACCAAAGCCACCAGAAAGAGAGCCGCGTACAGGCAAGGGAAGAGTACAGACGTTACTCTAGTGTCCCTCTCGCACTTGAGTGAAGCATTCACCTGACTCGTGTTCATCTTGATGCCTGGAGGAAGAACGTCAAAACAGCTGAATGAAGTGTTGGAAAACACTTGATCAGTTTATCCACATACAGCTACAAACAGCACAACTTCATTAGTATAATGGGAATAACATTATGTTCAATGGGAAAATTCTTGAGTTATGATGAACACACTAATGTACTTTACAAAGATTATCCTGTTCTGTTTAATTCTATTGAAAAATCATTGCTAAAGCAAATAGAAGAAACCAGAAACAACAAAACCAAAGAATGCTTATAAAAAATAACAATGAATTTTGACACATTGCAATTCATTTGGAGAGGAAGTGGAAACAAATACATATCTACACACAGACATATATTACAATTACATATATGCATGCGAGAACAAACACTCACCAGGAAAAGCGTTTTAGAGCCTTGTGAGAACAGCTCAAAGAGGAATTAATAAATGACTTAACACTTTCCGGCAGCTGTATCCACAGTGCAGTATGTGGTTCTGTGTAACTGCACACACAGACATGCACAAAAACACAAAAACACACACACACACACACACACACACACACACACACACACACACACACAGTGAGAGAGAGAGAGAGAGAGAGAGAGAGAGAGACTTTGTGACTTAGTGTGGACAATACCACATACTTCTATTGACTTTATATAAAGATAATTGTAATTAATTTGAGGTTTCAGTCAGATTTGGCTCAGTGCTAAGGACAATTCCCTAAATGTTTGCTGAGTATGCACACAAACACAGTTTTGCTCATGTACAAACACACACACACACATACGGGTTTATGTGTATTACAAGGACACTTCAGCCCAAACCAGTTTTTTGCTGTATTAGGGAGACACCCGTTTCTACTTGCTCTATAGTGGTGGTGCACATCCAAAAAATAAGTTTTGGCCACACAACACAGATTTCACTTCAAAATTAATTTACACTCAACACAAGTGATATTGTAACAAACTTACAAAATACACAATTATGATACAAACCTTTATTATGAGGACAGAAGCTATAATACACATACACATACCACTATCATGTATTAAAGGGACACACATGTATTAATAGGGCATATCTAAAATTACACAAAATTAAGGCATTGAGTATTAAAATGACATTGCTGACCTGAGGACAAATGGCTTAGAACTTCAACATATCTGTGAACCCTTATGAGACTACTGTCAGTCAAACCCTTCTGGTCACAAAGTTCTGGCCTGTTAATAATGCCCTGAATATTAAAAAATCCTTTAAAGGGTAGTAAACAGTTTTCTGACTTCGCTCCTAAACTTTGAAAGCCACCACAGCCTTGTTCAGAATTTAGACACACTTGATCAGTTTAAGTCTATAAACTCATCTCTTTAACCAAGCATACACATAATTCAATAAAAAAATAATAATAATAATGCTGCAATAATTAGCTTAATCAGAATCAAGAGTAATTATTTTTCTGTTCATCTTTTTCACTTAGTGTGTATGTGTGAGCTTTATGTCTTCCAATGTCTTATCCTTGGACAACCAAGCCATATATTTTTATATGCACCCCCAGGTACATATTTAAATGAAACCTTAAAAATGCAAACACAAACGTGAAAACATTGTGTATTATAAGGACAAAAGTGATTTATGAGGATGTGACGTGATGTGGAGGGGCGGCTGCCATACGTGAGGGAGCGGAGGAGTCGGCGCCGTTCGCCAGGGGGCCGGAGCCTGGTGCCTCCGTGAAGGAATCCGGAGGAGCAGGGAACGGGGTACTCCTGCCGGCTGCCCAAAACCGGAGGTTCCCGCCTCCTTCTTCCCGATGATTATGAAGGTTTTATTCATTACAGAGGACAAACGGTTTAACAAAGTGAAGACAACATTGCTGAAACTGGTAACTCAAGGCTTATCCAGGTACTGCGAGTCACTGTGACTGGTGCAATTTAATAACATTTATTAAAATAATAATATATCAAAATAATTTGATTTGATTTTAAACGGACAAAACTTATTTCAAATCAGTTTGTGTTCCTGTAGTTATTACTGTGGCTGTAACTGTACTAAGCAGAAAAATGGTACGTCCAGCTAGATGTAATCGCAAAATTAACCTCTCCAGGGTGACTCAATGTATTTTGTAATAACAACCAGCTGTCTGTACATTTTACCTTATATAGCTTTGTAATGACATGTATTCTGTGATATGAATGTTCATCATTTGCATTTACATGTATTCATTTGGCAGATGCTTTTATTTAAAGCTACTTATAAGTAGTAAGCAGTGTGCAGCTATCACTGCAGAACAAACAGGGGTAAGGTGCCTTGCTCGAGGATACTTCAGTCGTTTCCTGCTGCCTCAGAAAATCTGAGGGAGGTGGACTGGTGGAGGATAAGGGGGAGGGACGGAGGGCCAGGTCCATAGAGGGAAACAGAGAGAAACAAAAACAAAACAACAACAAAACAAAGAGGCCAGGAAGAAACTGAAAGTTCAGGGGCCCAGGGCAGAGCCAACAGGGCACGAATCCAGGGTGGAGCAGGTGGAACTGGAGCCCACCGGGATGGCGCAGAAGACCACCACCTCCATGTGGTCGAGACAGAGGCCCACCAGGGTGGTGCAGAGAACCACCACAGCCGAGCAGACAAGACAGAAGCCCACCAGGGTGGCGCAGAAGCCCACCACAGCCATGCGGTTGAGACATAAAGCCCACCAGGGTGGCGCAGAGGACCACCACAGCCGTGCGGTCGAGACAGAAGCCCTCCAGGGCGACGCAGAAGACCACCACAGCCGTGTGGTTGAGACAGAAGCCCACCAGGGCAGCGCAGAAGACCACCACAGCCGTGCAGTTAAGACAGAAGCCCACCAGAGCGGCGCAGAGGACCACCACAGCCGTGTGGTCGAGACAGGAGCCCACCAGGGCGGCACAGAAGACCACCACAGTGGGATCGATGGCACAGGAGAGCAAGTCTGGTTAGGTAAGCCTGAAATAAAGAACATGAACAGGTTAAGGGTGGCCTCCGTGGCCCTGATGAGATGGTAGATGGCTCTGGTAGTTCAGCAGAGACATGAAGAGGCTCTGGTAGTTCAGCAGAGACGTGAAGAGGCTCTGGTAGTTCCGTGGTGATTTGACTGGGTTCAGGAAGATCAACTGTGGTTTGACTTCATTCAGGAAGATCAACAGTGACTTGACTTTGCTCATGAAGATAATTGGTGACTTGCCCTTGCTCATGAAGATCATTGGTGACTTGCCTTTGCTCATGAAGATCATTGGTGACTTGACTTTGCCCATGAAGAACACTGGTGACTTGACCTTGCCCATGAAGAACACTGGTGACTTGACCTTGCCCATGAAGATCATTGGTGACTTGACTTCTGAGGTCTAACTGTGGTAGTGCTTGACTCATGAGTGTTAATGGTGACTTGACCTGACTCAGAGCGGTCAACGAGGACCTGACTCGACTCTGGAGGGTCAACGGGAACCTGACTCAACTCTGGAGGGACCACGGGGACCTGGTCAGTTGGGACCTGACTTAACTCTGGACGGTTACCTGTGGCTGTCATCTTGTGCAGTGGCAAAGGACCGGCGGCCATCTTGGGCAGTGGCTCTGGCCTGGCGGTCACCTGGTGTTGTGGCGCTGGGCCAGAATATATGAGAATATATGGAGACCATTTCATTTCAATAGTCTAATTTATTCAAAAGTTATTAGCATTTTTTTGATATGTCATTATAACTCTTGACCACAGGTGGCGCTGGCCCCAAACTTTTTGAGTACCTTCAGGGCATGGAGCCGAATATTTTTGTAATGATACGATAATGCGTTCAAAAATACAGCTTTTTAAATCATAATTCAAAATGGCTGATGCCTAAAATGGCTGACACGGGACAATTGAATATCATTCAACTCGACATGACTCACTGATTCTAAAGAGACCAGTTGTTTGATTTTTTTGGCAAACCATTCAGAAGTTATAACCAAAAAAAATAATTTTTCATATCTCCTGACCACTAGGTGGTGCTGCATCGAAGCACTGCAGGTAGTCTCAGGTCATGGCTATTATAACACGCACCAAGTTTGGTGTCAATATGCCAAACCGTTGCAAAGATATAGCCTCACATCCATTCTTGAGTGCTTTTCGTCTAATTTGTTAACATGTCATTTGAGAACGGTTGGACGAATCAACTTGAATTCCATAACTTTTTGCCAGCATTGTCTGAAGATGATCTGAGCCAATTTTCGTGAAAATCGGACTAACCGTCTAGGATGAGTTCGAAAAAGTAGGTTTTTCGAAAAATTGAAAATAGCGAAAAAACTATACCTTACAATATTTGAATTTTGGGGTTAATTCGACTTGGCATGAGCCAACATTTTGGACAAGTGCTGGCGCTAGAGAGTTGGAGACTTCAAATTTGCTATAGTTAATGTTGGGACTTTCCCGTAATCAGTCCTATGGGCTGCCATAGACTTGCGGCGGAAGAATAATAATAATAATAATGCCAACGGATACAATAGGTGCCTACACACCTTCGGTGCTTGGCCGCTAAATATGAGGACATTAAACACAACACATACCCCAATCTGACTGCAGTAACCCAAACCTGGATCTTCACCCAACCCCCGCAACATGACATTAACACTAAATATGAGGACATTAAACACAATTTGTGGTCCAATAAGGGAAACGCCTATATACTGCACGTGTAAGCAGTGTATTGATAATGTGGGAGCATAAAGGGTTTATTCACTATAGGAGAGAGTGATTGACGTGTGATGCAATCATTTTTTTTCCTTTTTTTAATATTTGTGAATGGCGAATGAAATGTATAGCTTGAAGCCCTTCTCTTTCACTGTTGTCGATGTATGACCTCTGTGTGGATGACAAAACTCACTTTGTTAACTGTAATCCCAAGTGCATTTTGAATCAAATGAGTGTAAAGCGCCATTGTTCCCTATAGACCAATTATTGGTTTGTAATCATTCAGGATGCGCACACATCATGGTTGCAGAAAACCCATTAGAGATAGAGAATTACATGGATACTGTATAAAATTGTTAGGTTTAAAAAGATTGCCGATTATATTGATTAGATGTCATTTTCAGAATTTCCTCTGCATATTACAAGAGCTTGTCACTTAGTGATAAGCACTGTTATTCAATTAAATTGACGTTAGATAGTGGGATAGTCTTAAAAAATGTAAAAAAAAAAAGTAAATTTTATTTTATATTTCAAAATTCTGACTTTATTTTTGCAGTTTTGAGATTATATCTCACAATTCTAATAAGGAAAAACAACTTGTCATTCTCTCTTTTCCCCTCAGCTTTCCCCCCCTCAGAATTGACAAACTCACTATTTTTAAGTGGAGTTATAAAGTGTGAATTTGTATATATAAACTTGCATTTGCGAGGAAAAAAAAGTCAGAATTGTGAGATAAATAAATGTTATGTAAAAATGTTAATAGTAAGGTATGGAGGGCTAATACAATACATCATTGAACATCAAATGTGAATATTATGTAGACCTATTGTTTAAATCAAATGTATGCTTTAAAAGTAGAGCAATCAGCAGGTTTTATGAAATCGGTGGTGAAATCGCTGTAGCTCTCCAGGAGCAGGATTCCTTTAACCTTATTAATACCATTATAGGTTACACACACACTTCACACTTACTATCTGTGATGTTTTACTCCCATCTCCACAGACGAGTGAGGCAGGTTCTTCGGTCTCTGAAGTTATCTGTGTAGATTATCAACAAAGTATACTAAAGTATCACAAACTCTCAACATGATTAAAGCTTAGGTTTGAATAATTATTTAGAGCAAAATAACATTTAAGAAATAAGTGTTTATACCTGGTGTCTCCAGGGCCATTCAGAATCTCCATCGTTATAACGGATTTCTTCCCCAGGACTAATGTCGTTTTTAGCAAATAAACACAAATGGGGCTTTTTGTCTACTGTGATAATTTTCACTTTGCTGTTGGGCTTCACGTGATCATCATTCACAAGACACCCTAAAGAGCCATCTTCTTTGGCAGCATTAACCCTGGACCATAATGCTACTATAACTAAATGTATAATAACAGATTCAATTACACAGCACGTAAATTTAAGTCACTAGTTTACCATTACTGTTGCTATTACTTGCAGAAAATGTAGTTTGTATTTCTGGTTGACTTATAACTGTATATTCGTAAGACATTGTACATTAAATGACACCATAAACATACCATAATTGTTTTCCATTACAATGGAATTCAAATAAAAACACTTCGAGTGAATTGTCATATAATTTGAGTCTTCTTTCATATTCCTCTTTTTTATGACTTGTCCTTGATATTCAATCAGAAAATCAGAAAGTGAGAAGTGGTGAACACTCCCGACCTAACATAGAATTAGTCTGATTAGTCACAGAAAAGTTTTAACTAAAGATTTAGAGCATGGTTGGAAATCCCTGACTTAAACATAGGTCTGTGTTACTTACCTTTGAATGAATGAATATATTTTGCTTCAAATCCACCCTTGTCTTTACACATTGATGCATAATATACTGCCTCCTCTTCTGGGTTTTTTTTTTATGTCTCCTGGGCCTTATTCCTGACATTTTCTACAAAGGTCCAGAAAAGCAAGACATTTTTTGTGGAATTTATTGTTTTATACATAAAATCATCTTACATAATGAAAGAAACATTCTGTGAGAACATATGAAGCTGAAACATTAAAGAACTGAAACCTTAAGAACATCATTTATAACTCATAGTGATCTATAAGCTCAAACTAAGTAAAATGACAACATTAAAGTTATCATACAGTTACAGAAGCTGTTGCATTTCTCAGGAATACACAAATAAGTATTTCAGTAACATTAACATTCAGATTAGATTAATGGATTACAGTAACAGCCCGGGGCATACATTTTATCTGACAGTTGGGGGGGACAATAAACATAACATTTATTAAGAGCAATTTTTGAAGGGGACACAAATAATAAAGCAAAATGTTTTACTTATAAAGGATATATATATATATATATATTTATAATGTTACACAGAAGAAAACCTTAATAAAATAAAATATAAATAAAATAAAATAAAAAATAAAAACTACTATTATTAATGTAGCATGGAGACTGTGCCATATTCTCATTATTTCTCTTTGGTTCAATGAAATAACTGACTAAATTGACCAAAACACACAACAGTAAATCTATTAGCCTTATTACAGATATGCTTATCTCAATGTTAGTTGTAGCTGGTGTGGGTGACCAGGTGTTGTGCCCAATTATGATCCCCTGGCAAATTATTACCCCCCTCGTTCAAATACCTACCTGATTGCCTAATCAACCCCACCCATAATCCTAACCCCTCCCCCAAACCTATTAGGGTGGTAATAATTTGGCAGGGGGTCAGAATTGGGCACAACACCTGTATCCAACAAGCTAATGTTACCGAACAAGCTAGGTAAAATTAGAATCGCTAAAATTGCGAACTCACGGGGAAAAAATGATCAGTTATCATCTTTTTGTTGTTGTTATAACTAATTTCTCAGCATCGTCAGTATTAAACAGAAAATAATAACTTTATCCAATGTTTTTGAATAAAATAGCCTTGACAGCCTACTTACTGGAGCTCCTCTCAACCAGGATAACCCATCCACGGCGAAAAGGCTTCAGTCAGGTGAGAGAAGAAGGTTCAGAGTGCAGTGCTTTTTATATATAACTTAGTAAATGTAATATATGGCTATTATTTTATACTTAGATTATATATTTTCCAATACAGTCGTCGTTGTAGATCTGTGTTAACATGGCGTGAGTTTGAAAAATTCCAACATTTTGAATACTTCTGGCGGTCAGCCAATCAGAAGCCGCGATTTGAGGAGGGTATAACTGCAGCCTGGAGATCTCCAAATAGGGGAACTCCAAAACGGGGTGGGAGCTCCAAAATAGGGCGTGGCTTCCTCTCATTGAGGGACAGGTGCATGACACGCATGCAGAATATTTCCCCCAATCCACTTCAGTGCAAACTCCGCCCATAGCTTATTCTGAAGTTTTTATTGGTTGTGTCAGTTAAAGTGTTTCCTACACTATGCAACAAAAAGTGCTAACCCCTAAATCTACCCCACACCTAACCTTAACCACTGAAATTGATTGAATGGCGGAATTGGCGCTGATGTTGTAAAGAAAGTTGCAGTTCAGGAGATAAACAGTTAATAAGATTATGCGATATGAGACTCACCGGACATTGACACTTTTTTAGTTACACCAAGCATCACTACTCCCTCCTAGCCTGCGAATTTCGTGCCCCGGGACGGCCCTGTTGCTTGGAATATAACAATAGAGTAAAATCTTTCCCCTCTGCTGTGACGGCTCCTGAGTGATTCCCGTTTACATCATGAAGCAGAGGTTCAGACTTGGGTCCAAACACCACTGGCCACAAGCTTTGGCCTCTAATTTAATGAAGAATATTTATTTATATAGAATATTTTATTTTAGATGAACTAGAAACAATGTTTAATTTATAAAGGTTTATTTTGAACTGTAACTCCTTAACAAAATGCTGAAGCCACAGCCAATGGTGAAAGTCTTTGTGAAAGAAGACTCCACCCCATTTTGGAGATCCTGCCTACTTTTAGAGTTTAGGCCCCATTTTGGAGATCTCCAGTCTGCAGTTATACCCACTTGGGCGATTTCATTCACACGTATTAATAATTAATGAGGAGGCGCAGTACCATGTCCGGCCTACAGAGGTGCACTTCGGATACACACGTCAAACACAAATTCAGGTTTATTCGACTTATAAAGACAAGTGGAGAAAATTTGGATTTCACTTCTACATTGTCCCAATTATGAAGCACAATACTGCCACCTGGGAGCTCAACCAGGTACTAGCGATGGAATAGTTACACGTGGTGTTATCATAAGAGAACTGTTCATTTTAAATAGTGCAGGTTAAATATTGCGGTTATCGCAAGTACCGGTATATTGTCACATGATATCAATAATTGTTGCTTTGAATATCATGGTTATCATCAGTACCAGTAAATCGTCAATACCCTTAATACCCAATACCCTAAAACAACATACAGAACTACGGAGTATGATTGCAACATATAATAATTGCTGTTAATAGTGTGACTTCATTACATCTTTAATTGATTTTCCGTACATTTCTGCCATATGTACATTAACTGAAAGTCATCACTGATAAGCTACTACTAAATATATTATAGAAACTTAATTTTCTGTAAAGCTGTTTTGCAAAAATTTGTATAGTGACAATCCGCTGTACAAATAAACTTGAACTGAATTGTATTATTAACAACCACAGTTTTTCCAAAATTACCACACTTGTACAGTTATACTGCAAACCCAACTGAATTTCCTAAACAGTATCTGTTTCCTAATACTGCATTGTGAAAAAGGCTCAGCAGAAGTTGCACTTCCATTGACAGCAGCTGATGCAGCTGTTCTTAGCAGTCACTGAGTCTTTCACGTGCATCTCTGTAATGGCTTGGCTTGACCACCAAATAGGACAAAAGCAGAAGGTAAAGGACCACTTGAGGATCACTGGAATTATCATTGGAGCACCATTGTCCATCATCCTTATACAGCTCAAGGGTAGTAAAAACACTGTGCAAGACTCAACATTTCCTCATGAAACCAAACTTCAGGAACTCGCAAAAATCAGTTAACATTGCAACAAAAGAATAAACTTTCTAATCTGAAGAGAAGATCTTAAGGAAAACGATATGCTCAACTGGCCCTTTTCCCATCCTTCAACCCCTCTCCTTCCTTCCTGGGCGCATGGCCCAGGTCACTGAAAACTGACTTAGAAGTGTCAAGAGCTGAAGTTACTATACTTACGTACAGCTTAATATGTCTAAAGAATACACGATCTTAACCCTTTCATGTTTGTTCTTGTTCTAAAGGTCGATTGGTAAAATGGTCTCACAGCAGCCATTCATGTAGAGTTCTGTTCTGCTGCTGAGGGGTGTGTCCTCCTCAGGGACTTTGAGAATATTTTCCAATCTCTGGTCAGATGTGACCCTTGGGTCACAAGAAACTAACAAACTAAAAGGCATTTTTTATGTTTTCAATTACAACTGATTTGAAGACTTCTTTGTTCTAATTTGGGTACAAAAGTGAATGGTAAAACACTATCTGGGGATTCTTTAACCAGAAAACACCCACACAGTGTGTTAGAATTCAAAATATTAAAAATAATCAAATATCTAAATGAATACATAATCAATATTTGTAAAAAAAAAAAAAAAAAAAAAAAAAAAAGAAATACAGCTTAAATGTATTGATCACGTGAAATTGGTATCAGATTAGGGTTAGGAGCTAGACTAAAAGGGGTCTGGGCTAAAATGGGACTTTTTCAGAAGTGTACAGCATGGATGACATCAAATATTACATACTTAATAAATATGTAGTTTCTTGTTTTTGTTCAAGAATCACGTACATTGTTTTTTTTTTGTCACACTATATGTTCAATGCATCAAGTGTGTTACCCTTTGCCTGTTTTCAAAAATAGTTTCAGTGAGTTTTAATTTGAATGTGATTTGATCAAACTCAAACTATGTTTCCAGTTTTAAAAAGATGGTTTGGTCTCCAGTGGTTTTCACAGCTAATCTGCTTCACAGCAGATTTTATCTTATTCGTTTTGGATAAATGTGTCTGCTCAATGCATAAATGTAAAGTGACATATACCTGACACAATAAAACAACTTCCCTACAAATTAATAACTACTATGAACAAGCAGGTTAACATGCATGCAATTGCTCAGCAGTCTTTCTTCCTCATCTCACTTACTATGTATAAATCTAACTCAAGATTCTTGAGTGCTATCTAGTGGTGCATTAATGTAAGGACATCACAGAATGCAAGCAAAGAGCACTGCATTTATAGTCTCTAAAAGACATCTCAGTCAAAGGCGGAGCGTATGTAAGGCCACGTTTGAGGACTAGAGACAAAAAATGCCCCTGCACAAACAAATATAATCTATTACGTATGTTGCTAACAAAGTGAATATGAATAGACAGTGTTGAATGTGGCATTAAATTAAGATCTTCTCATGTTGCGCATATCTTATTTTAGGCGTTTTTACAGTGTTGCACATTTTACCCAATCACACACAATTCTGTTGAGTTTAGGAATGCAATGGCAAAACAGAAGCATTCAGATGAGTCCTTGCTGATAAATCAGTTTTATTGAGTGCATGCTTACTGAATTATGGACTCTTGCGAATTCCCTCATCATAAACAACAAAGCACAGATGTATATACAAAGAGATTAATTTCATAGTTTATACAGCTTTAGTGATTATAACGATAGTTTTGTTTTTTGAGAAAATCAGCTGAAACAATAACTATAAGAATAACTTGAATCTTGAATCTTAAGAGTGCTTATTAAATTCAGGGCTGCTGCTGGCCAAATGGGTGCCCTAAGCAGGATTGTATTGTTGTGCCCCCCTTTCCTCAAATATGGTGATGGGAAAAAACACATACTATAGGGGTGAAAATAGAACTTTAATCAAGTAAAAAAGTAAATGAACAAATTGTATTATTTACAAATTACAATTGTAGCTCTCGACATTTACCTATGGCTATAACTTTATTATGACTCAAATTTATTTTATAGTCTCAAGCATTCAGAAATCATGCAAAAGGAAATTAAGCAGTTTTACTATGATAAAACCATGGTTTATTTTTGTAAGGGGTTGTGATATGCACGTTTTTTGTTGAAGAAATTATAAAGGATGTGTCATCTATGGCAAAAAGGTGGCCAAAAATAAAAGATCAAGTGAATAATTGAATTAAATGTTTGGTCAGTAGTCTAAACAAATATTTGATTAGCCTTTTTCACACTGGTTTCACACTTTGGTTCACCAACGCAGGGTAAAGTTACTTCCAGTAACAATGGCGGAGTCGAGGAGTAAGTGTTGCTGTAGCGTCCCTCAGTGCACTAATTCTAAACAAAAACAACCATATTTGAGTTTTCACGGGTTTCCTTTAAACGAAGACCACAAAAAGAAATGGATCTTTCTATTAGACGAGAGGTCTACTTTCGTAATTCGGCGAGGTAGCACATATGTCTGTAGTCAGCATTTTAACCGCTGCCGATTAAGTTCCAGGAAGTTCGCGGCTGAAAGTTGGTTTCATTCCCAGTCGTTTTCCGTGGAACAATTTCCATGTACCCCCTCAAAAGCTGTCAGCTTTTGAGAGAATTGCTTTGCGACTTGAAGTGGACGTTCGTGTTCAGGAGCAGCAGGTGGTAGAAACTGCACCTAATGAATCCATTCTAGTTGAGGAACATGATTACGCGGCACAACCACCTCAAGGTAAACTTTTTTTTTTTGCTTATTGGTTATTCTATAATTGCAGGGACATTTGTTGTCCAAAGTAAAATTTCCAAGCCTTTTCAAATAGTTTTTCAAATATTATTAATCATTTTATAATTTTCTCATTGTCACTGATCACATGATGTAAAAGGCCATAACAATATAATATTTTCTGTAAATAGTGTCTTGTATAGCTGGAAATAATGATCTCTTGTTGAAATGACAGTGATATATGTGTGTGTCTGTGTATGACTCAATTCTTAAATTTACATTTACATTTACATTTATTCATTTAGCAGACGCTTTTATCCAAAGCGACTTACAGATGAAGACAGTGGAAGCAATCAAAAACAACAAAAAGAGCAATGATATATAAGTGCTATAACAAGTCTTAGTTAGGTTAACACAGTACACCTAGCATGGGATTTTAAATAATATAATAAATAAAAAGAAAACAGATAGAATAAAAAAATAAAAATAAAAAAGAACAGAGCAAGCTAGTTAGAGGTCTTTGTACATACACACACATACATAAACAATTATATATATGAACTTTCTGAGCGCAAGGAATTGTAACTAGATTATTTATTTTATTGCAACGTTACATTGACCTAAAATCGTTTTTTCAACGTGTACCACTTGCATAAACACTGCATCCATAGGCAGCAGTATTAGTCGTAGGGGCTGCCATCGTTGTTTCGCGTGCTGTGTGACCTCGTAACCCGGAGTACATCGGACTAGTATGAGACACGAGTTCACGGGTGGGAAGTCACGGGTTTGATTGCCGTTCCAGTGCACTTTCACGGGTTAAATTTGGAAAAACACGGTTACGGGTTGCCTGGAACGTAGCATCATACTAGGCTGAGGCTACCTTTCCTCGACTTCTCCCCAACGTGACGTCATCACCGAGTTGCGTAAAAAAACATTAATACCAAAAACTTAAAAAAAATAGGTCTTTAAGACCATTTTTGAGACATTTTAAAAATTATATACATATCTTGAGTGATTTATGTACCCATTAATCGAAAGTGGTGGTTAACCTGCAACATGGCCTTTAAAAGACGAAAGTAATAAATGTTACAGACATATTATCATGGAACTGTTCAGTCTATTATTGATTTCCACTTCACTTTTATCCAAGGAAACAGAACTATTTGCACTGTATTTACAGTGGGACAATATTCATACAATACTATAACCTAGAAATAATTTAAAGGGGTCACTTGCAAGTCACAGCAGCACGAATTATGTGCCCAGCCACATCTGTTTCAAATATTATTCTAATTAACAGTGAGTGGTGGTTTCAGACATTACAGTGCCACACTTGCACTGACTCTTATTCTGTCTGAAAGAATGAAAAGACAGCTGAAGGCGGAACGATTCGACCAATCAGATGAAAGCAGCGTTTCAGCGCCGCCCACAAGTGCGCATGAAATATTGAAGCCATAAACCGATTTGTTAACCCCAAATGACAAAATGAGATATAGAGCCAAAAACTCATTTTCCGTTTGTTAAACTAAACGGAAAAACGAATAAACGAGCCATTTTTCCATTTCTCGTTATTGAATTCTAAATAGGAAATGATAGGGCTTTGGTTCTTCTAGCGATTTGATTGGAGACCAACAGCCAATCACAATTGACCTTTAATTTTCCGATTGGTTGATTTTGTGGCACACTTGTAACGCTGTTGTAAGTTGAGCGAGCGTGTGTCAAGAGTTGTGCGTGCACAGAATTAAGAGGTTGAGAGAGAGAGAGAGGGACTTGACAGGAGCGCAGAGAATAAGTTTGTGAGAGAGCACCTGAGTAAACTGCGTGAGAGGGGTTATTACTGCACGTTAATATGAATAATAGCAAACAAGAAAATACATTTATTGAGCACGGAATCGTTTTTTCTTTGCTCAAGCGAATTTTTTTTTTTTTGCGATTTTGTTCATTTCTGTTCAAAATATAATGTAATGTGCTTGCAAAATATAGTTCTCTGTGCTCAAAACGTACAATTACTCCCTCAGGATTGAGGCACAAAAATAACACCACACAAGTGTAGCCTGCCATTTGTTTACATTGCAAAGGTTTTCAATTTTAGACAACTACAACAGTAATAATAATATTAATCACTATATTGCAGTGTATTAGTTTTTTTTATTTTTTGTATTGATATTTAAGGTGGACTTATTGATTAGGTGTAAGAGTAGTAGTGATGGTTAAAATAATAGATTAATTCTGAAATAGTAAATTGAGCCTTGTTCCTAGATGGACAGAGAGTGGAAAGTAATAGATCAAATGATGAGATGGAGATAGAGGAAGAAAAAGAGGGAAATGTAGAGGCACAAGTGACAGGAAGAGAGCAGGGAAAAGCAAGCCAGGAGACAGAGGCTGGTAAGAAAAGAGGAAAATGTAGAGGCACGAGTGTTTTCTATAAGTACTTGATATTTTGAACAGCACCATTTAAAGCCTTGTTCCATGTGCCCTTTTTATACTTTGAGCACCTTTCCTCCAAAGGTCTCTGCACAGCCCTGTTCAGAGGGAGTGTCAGCCACGTTAAAAAAAGGTTAACCGATTAAGTCATTTGTGGATTAATGCTTATTGGAGATGCAAAACTGTTTCAAACGATTCAGTTCGATTTGGTGAACTGGTTCAAAAAGATCCGGTTACATCGAATGATTCGTTCGCGAACCGGATATCACTAAACTGCAGTGTTTTGAAATCTCACACAACAGACATGGAAGAGAAGACAATGCTTAATAAAGTCATAGTTTTGTAGTTTATGTATTTTCGATGCTTTAACAAATTCTAACTGACCCTCTGATGTCACATGGACTACTTTGATGATGTTTTTCTTACCTTTCTGGACATGGACAGTAGACCGTACACACAGTTTCAATGGAGGGACTGAGAGCTCTCGGACTAAATCTAAAATATCTTAAACTGTGTTCCGAAGATAAACGGAGGTCTTACAGGTTTGGAACGACATGAGGGTGAGTCATTAATGACATAATTTTAATATTTGGGTGAACCAACCATTTAAAGTTTGAGCATATTGTTTGCAAACTGCAATTGATTAATTAATTAAAAACAAAGTAGTTGATATGCTGTGTTGTTTTTGTTGTTTAGTAGCAGTAATATGCAGTTGTTAGCCGTGTCCACTGTGCTTTTTGTTGGCTTTCATGAGACCCCCCTTGAAATGACCAGGACTCCACATTGCCCCCCCCATCCTAAATTGTCTGGAGCCGCCACTGCATGCAAGTAATGATCAAGTAAAATGATTTCATTATATAAGCCCGGTTACACGTGAAGGTTCATTATGTGGTGGTAGATCACTCTTTATGATAATAAACAGCAGAATGGAGACAGAAGACTTCCTCAAGCGGCACTTTTTACTGAACACCGTCACAACAACAACACTTCCTTAAACACAGCCTTTCACGTGACGTCACTAACCAATCAGAAGCAAGGACTTAGACTGAGATAAACGTGAGTGAATTCAGCAGAATATCCTTACTGCATTAAACATGTAAACACATAAAGGTGTAAATAATTAACTGACTAAACATTGTAAATATACTTCTAGTATATTAACTCAAATATAAATCATATTAAATTCTAAGCATTACAGCTTTCCAATATGAAATATGAACTCCACTTCTAAACCTTACATTTCCTCCCCCTCCCACAAAAGAAACATCCCCGTTTCCCATCAAATAAACAAGTAACAGTAACCACAGCAATAAACCAACTGTATCAGTTCAGAACATAGTCCTTCAGGAATCTTGGAGGTCTAACTGAATGTTTCCCAGGGCGTAGCAAAAACCCAGAAGCCTGAGGAGTGGAGGGGACAGTGTCAAACTGGCCTACTGGGCCAAAGGAGGGGGCTGAGCAAGACTGAGTCAGGGGAGAGCGGGATTGGGAGTGTGGTCGGGGTTGTGGATGGCCAGTGGGAGGGACTAATGAGGGAGTATTGCCCTGGCAAGATAAGGTGTAGCTCCTCGTGGCTGCAAACTTTAAAGGCTTAAAGGGCAAAGCACCTGATAATGCAGTCAAATGAGGGAGTTGAGACTGCAAAAAGTCACGTGTAGGTGTCTCATGTCCACAATCTGGCACAGGAGCATAGTAGGGTCTGAGATGGTTGTAGTGGACAATCTGGGACTTATCAGACTGATCCAGGAGATCCTTTATGTCACTCCAGGAGAATCCACATCAGATCCTAGGCACTCTAATATTTCAAAGGGGCCTTTCCAATGAGGAGCAAGTTTTTGTTTTGCTGTAGTGGGGTCATTTAACCAGACAAGGTCTCCCGGAACATAGGGAGTGTGCTTAACACTCTTGTCATACTGTCGTTTCTGCTGATTGTGGGCATAATCTCTGTTCCATGCAGCAGAACTGAAAGCGGACTGAAGTTTCTGTGTCAATTGTGCAACATAGTCAGCAGGAGAACCGGTAATAGACAAAGATGGTGTGTTGTTAGGTAACAGCATGTTGACAGGCATCCTGGCTTCATGACCATGTGTGAGGAAGAATGGTGTGAATCTTGTTGTAGAGTGTGGGTTGGTATTGTAAGCCAAAGCAACTTGGTTGAGGCAGTCATCCCATTCCCCAGACGGCTGAAGAAGTGTCTTGGCTAACTGATCAATAAGTGTCCTGTTGAAGCTCTCAATCATGCCGTCACACTGAGGATGATATGGGCTGGTTCGTGTTTTCTGCACGCACAGCAGGTCACACAGATGTTTCACCAGGTCAGATTCAAACTGACGTCCCTGATCAGTGTGAAGCATTTCCGGGATACCATGCTCACAGATGAAGTTTTCAAACAGACATTTCGCTACTGTTATGGCGCGCTGGTCTGGAATGGCATAAAGGTTGACATACTTGGAGAAATAATCTTGGACAACAAGCACATACCTGTTGCCACGACTCGTGATGGGGAGCTCAAGTATGTCAGCTGCAACCTATTGGAATGGCTCAGTAGCAACAATTGTTTTCATTGGAGCTCTCTGATAAGGTGTGGGACTCCGTCTGGCGTCACATGGAGTACATTGCTTGCACCACATCTTGATGTCACGTGACATAAAGGGCCAGTAGCACAGCTGATGAGCATGTTTCAGGACCTTATCAGCAGATGAATGACCAGTTACAGGATTTCCATGCAGCATCTGCAGAACAGTGTCTTTCAAAGCATGAGGGACAATCAGTTGATGGAGCACTGATCACTCCACCCTACACTACCTGCTCCTCTGCTTGTGTCTGTTCAATAAACCATTCTCTCTGTTACTCCTCAGCCTCCCGAGTGATCCGTAACAATGAGGAGGAATTCTTCAGTTGTATAATTATTAATGAGAAATATTGGTAACAAATCAGTTCAGAGACCAATTCTGACTATTTACTAATTGCTTATTAGCATGCATATTATTAGTATATTGGCTGCTTATTATCAACCATCATGGAATGGAACGCACAGGTTTGTGGGATAGTGTGACGAGTGGGGCAGGGCCGAGGGATGTGGGAACACGAGTGAGGCCGGTGGAGTGATTGGGAAATCCGCTACACCTGCGACCCACCACCGGTCTCGAGTCCCACAGAGGAGATGGAAGGATATAAAACTGGAGCGACGACAGTGAAGGACGAGAGAGGACCAGGCCTGGGCTTTTAGTTGTGTTTTGGTTTTTATTTGCGTGCACCAGTCGTCCGTGAGGGGCTGGTGCGCTGTTTTGTGTTTATTTGGTTATTAAAGTTTCATTTGATTGTCCGCTGGTTCCCGCCTCCTTCTTCCCGATGATTACGAAGGTTTTAATTCATTACAGTGGATTTCCCAATCACTCCACCGGCCTCACTCGTGTTCCCACATCCCTCGGCCCCGCCCCACTCGTCACAGATAGCAAAGGCAGTGAAGGACACATCTATGCTGCCTTCAAAATTTTATCAGAAGAAGGTACCTCCGGAGACAGGAAGTAAAGCAGAATTTGGATTTGAACATGCATTGGTGCCTTCCTGCCTTGGAATGCTGCATCCAAAGGCAGCATTTTAGTGTTTTTGGATGCAGCCTAAATATCTCACTGATGGAAGCACACAGAAACTTGAAAATGGTCTCATTTAATAGAAGAGATCATAATCTAAAAAGATAATATAGAGTATTTGTGGCTCTTTGCAGCTGACTGAAGCAGAAGTACAAGTAGTAATGTGACCCATACGAAAGTTTGCTAAGAGGTAACAAATTCCACGTTGTGATTCTATTGAAGATCATTCGATCTGTGATTGTCACACAATGTAATAATTTACATAGTCAAATTCCTGAGAATTAGAGCTTTCTTGTGAAATAGGACTTTTGTGAAAAATATATAAAATACACAATCTTAGAAAACATTATTTTGTTAGGCGGAAATTCATGTGTGAAATGAATACATTTTAAGCTGGATTTTCTAGAGAGACTCTAAGCTTTCAAATGAACCCATATATGGGCTATTACCATGTAAGGAAGGCTATGTAAATGTAGCTGTCAGGATATAATCAGGACTCAGAGGTAAGGTGAATTCAGTACAGTGATTTATTGAGTGAAATATATACAAGTGCGGTGAATCCGTGCTTCCAAGTGATCGTAGAATCTTCACTGAAGATATATGTGCTTGGATGATCACATGGAGTGGGATATCCAGGCAGGTAAGTTCGCTAAGTTCCTTTTAACGTCAAAGCTACAGTGCAGATCGACTGTTCCTGTTGGAAGCTTGATGGGGATCTGTGGTGCAGGTGAGTGCTTTTATACTGTGGTTGATTGGATTGCGTGATACGTGGCAGGTGTGGCTGGTTAGTACTCCGGTGACGTGGATCGTGGCTGATTGGCAGGGGCCGGCTCTGCCCAATCCCTGACACTACCCTCCTCTCCCCGGACCTAACTCTCCGACGTCGTGGAGGTCTACCTCTAGATTGTGGAGCAGGTTTTTCTGGGTGCTGAGCGTGAAAGTCTGTGAGCAAGTTAGGGTCTAGGATACCTTGGCGAGGAACCCAACATCTCTCCTCGGGGCCATAATCCTCCCAGTCTACGAGGTACTCCAATCGACCGCCATGACTTCAGGAGTCCAGGATCTCTCGTACCGTGTAGATGGGCTCGGCTTCAATAGGTGGCAACGGGGGTTCTTCGTCAGGGACCGGGTCTGCGGAAGGAATAAGAACAGAGGGGTGATGTGGTTTTAAAAGAGACACATGTAAAGTTGGATGAATCCGATACTGAGCAGGTAAACTTAACCGGTAGGTGACGGGATTTATCTGTCTCTCTATAGGGAAAGGTCCAATGTATTTAGTTCTCAGTTTCTTGCAAGGTTGTCTCAATCTAATGTCTCTGGTTGATAGCAATACCAGTTGCCCAGGCTGGTAGGTAGGATGTGGTCTTCTGTGAGCGTCAGCAAAGTGTTGGTGACGATTTACAGCTTGCTGGAGATGTTGATGAGCCTGATCCCACACTCTTTTGCTGTTCTCAAACCAGGTATTAACCGAGATGACCTCTGAAGGTTCACCGGACCAAGGAAACAATGGTGGTTGGTAGCCTAGAACACATTGGAAAGGGGTAAGGTTAGTAGAAAACTGACGGAGGGAATTTTGAGCAAATTCTGCCCAAATGAGGTTCCAGATGTTTTGGTTTTGATGGCAGAATGTTCTGAGGAATCGGCTTATATCCTGTATATTCCGTTCAGTTTGTCCGTTGGCCTGAGGGTGATAACTGGAAGTGAGACAAACTGTAACATTGAGAAGAGAGAAGAATGCCCGCCATACTCTGGAGATGAATTGAGGTCCTCGGTCCGAGACAATATCCTCTGGGATTCCGAAGTTCCGGAAGACATGCTCAAAAAGCATTTCGGCAGTTTCAAAGGCTGTGGGAAGAGCTCGCAAAGGGATTAGTTTACAGGCTTTAGAGAATCTATCAATGGTTACAAGAATGCAAGTTTTGTCATCAGAGGGAAGAAGATCAGTGACAAAATCAACTCCTATGTGAGACCATGGACGATGTGGGATAGGCAAAGGAACTAGTTTTCCAGTAGGTAATTGTCTAGGTACTTTGGTGATTGCACAGAGAACACAAACCTGTATGAAATCTTGAACATCCTCATGCATCCTTGGCCATCAGTACTTGTTCTGTAGCGAAGCTAGAGTCTTACTTACTCCTGGGTGTCCTGTACCAACTGAGGAATGTGTTTGTGATATGAGGGCTTTGCGGTGTTGCTCTGAGACGAAAATCTTGCCTTGTGGACATTGCGGAGGTGGAGGTTGGTGACGAGCCCCTTTCTGGAGCATTTTATCCATGTCCCCTTGGATGGAATTAACAAAGATCTTCGTGGATAGGATAGGTTCAGGATCTTCGTGGGTTTCTTCCACATTATAAAGCCGTGACAAGGTCTCTGCTCGGGGATTCTTTGAGCCTGAACGATAGGCGATTTGGAAATGGAATCTCATGAAAAATAAAGCCCACCGGGCTTGTCGTGGATTGAGTCTTTTGGCTAGTTTAAGGTATTGTAAATTCTTGTGATCTGTTAGTACCAAAAATGGTTGTCTGGCCCCTCTAGCCAGTGTCTCCACTCCTCCAAAGCCAGTTTGACTGCTAAGAGTTCCCTGTTTTCTATATCATAGTTAACTTCTGCAGAAGACAATTTCTTGGTGAAATAAGCACAGGGCATGGGTTTAGTGGAGTATTCCGGACATTGGGACAAAATGGCACTGATGCCAGTAGTGGAGGCGTCCACCTCGACAATGAACTTCTTTTCAGGGTCTGGATGTTGAAGGAGTGGAGCTGTTGTGAATGCTGTTTTGAGACCTTGAAAAGCCTCTTCAGGTGTCCATAGTAAGTTCTTGGGTTTCCCTTTTAAGAGTGAAGTGAGGGGTGCAGTTAGCATGCTGTAGTTGTGGATGAATTTGCGGTAAAAGTTTGCGAAGCCAAGGAATCTCTGGAGCTTTTTTACTGTAAGCGGAGTAGGCCATGATGTTATAGTGTGCGTCTTCTTGTCATCCATCTTAACTCCATCTTGGTTGATTATATATCCCAGGATTTCCATGGATTGTTGGTGAAATGCACACTTTTCAGCCTTTACGTTGAGAGAGAATTCTCGTAATCGTTGGAGCACTTGAGCGACATGACATTGATGGTCTCTTTCATTAGAGGAATAAATCAAGATGTTGTCATCAATGTAAACAAGAGCAAAGCATTTTAAGGACTCACGGAGGACCTCATCCATGAAACTTTGGAAGACAGACGGAGCATTTACAAGACCATACGGCATCACTAGATACTCGTAGTGTCAAGCAGGGGTGATGAAAGCTGTCTTTCACTCATCTCCTTCCTTAATCCTCACCAGGTTGTATGCACTCCTCAGATCCAGTTTAGTGAATATACGGGCGTCTCGGAGTGGTTCGAGAGAGGAGGGAATTAGTGGAAGAGGATAGCTGAATTTTACCGTAATCTTGTTTAAGGCTCTATGGTCAATGCAGGGTCTTAATCCTCAATCCTTCAATTCAAGTTTATTTGTATAGCGTTTTTTTACAATACAATTCGTTACAAAGCAACTTTACAGAAAATTATGTTTCTACAATATTTAGTAATAGCTTATAAGTGGTGACTGTCAGTTTGTGCATGTATGACAGGATTTTTAGAAAAATTAATACAAGACGTAGTCAGTCAGACGATGAACATTATTAATATTATTAATAATTAATAATTATTATTTGATGCAGTCACACTTGTAGCAATATTTGTTAGTTCTGTTTGTTGATTCAGGGTTAGCATCATCTTGGGTCCTCTGAGGGTCAGCATCATCTCTTCTCAGGTGTTCTGGATCCAGACTGGAGCTTGTGTAAATCCTAGTTTGGCAAAACATAGAAACAAATAGAGACATCATTAGCATAGCTGCTGATCCAACAAAGTAAAATTAATTAGTTTAACCCAAGCTAAAGAATAAAAATGAGCATTTGATCAGATGCAACTACACTCACAATTTAAGATACATTATTCAAATGCTTGGCAAAGAAGAAGCTAGCCTCTGCTGGAGAAGTAGATTGTCAGATGTAACCCTGTTTGAGGGCTTCGTCAACGTACTCCTTCATAGCTTTCTGTTCAGGGATGGACAGAGAGTATATCCGACCTTTGGGGATAGCTTCTCCAGCACTGTAAAACCCGACAAGTTAACTTAACTCAAACCGTTTGAGTAAACCGATTGCCTTGACTGTAACACCCATGTTAACATGTTAATGACATTGAAAATACTCTTGGCATAGAGCTTGAGTCTGTCAGCCAGTGGCTGGTAGACAATAAGCTTTCTATGCATCTGGGCAAGACTGAATTAATTTTGTTTGGAACAAAAAGGAAACTAGCAAAATCAAAAACTTTAAAGGTGATGTGTAATGGGTTTGAAATTGTATCCAAATCAAGTGTTACATATTTGGGTCTAGTGCTACAAAACAATGTTATTTGGTACCTATTAAAAGTACCCTCCCGTACTCATATAGGTAGGGAGGAGTTTACAAGAGCTGGTCTACTACCTGTACATCTAAGAGTAGAACAACTTAAGTTAAATCATATGTTTAACATTGTTAATGGTTATGCCCCCAAATATTTATGCTCTAATGTAAACATGGTCCATACGCAGCATGGCTATAATACTAGGGCCAGCATCCGCTCTTGCATAGTTCCTAGAGCTACAAATGCAATTTAAAATTCTTTTTTTTATACTGGTATCATGGCATGGAATAGTTTGCCTACTGTTACAAAACTCCTATCATCAAGAGGAATTTTTAAATCACAGGTCAAAAAACATTTATGGGACAGGGTAAATTAGTTATTGAGTCTTTACAGTGTTTTTATTTTGTTTTAGTTTTTTTTTTACGTGATGTTTTTTACCCTCCTCTTCATATTGTATGGGTTTGTTTTTGTTTGTTTTTTATTTCTTGTCTATTGTGTTTTCTGTTTATTGTTTAACTGTGTGTAACACCAAGGACCATGCTGGAAATAAGTATTTTTACTTTTGCATGTTATCCTTTTGGATTACTGTTTCTTTCTTTTTGTACCGGTTTGATCCATAAATAAAATCAATCAATCAATCAATCAATCAATCAATCAATCAATCAATCACCCGACAAGTAAACTTAACTCAAACGGTTTGAGTAAACAGATATCCTTAAGTTATGTTAACTCAAACCATTTGAGTTAACCACACAGCAAAATCCCCAGTGTTAATTTAACACTCTGAGTGTGGACTCATATAAACACTGAAGCAGTGTTAAAGGTAACACTGAAGCAGAATTGAAGTTAATGAGATAATTAAGAAGTTAATGGAGTTATGATTGACCATTATTGAAGACACCTGATGTTAACAAGCAGACACACCAAACAAGAAAATCACAATTTGTGTGTCACCATTATAGTGGTCAGTGTTTGCTTTAGTTGTGATCTTGAACCTTCAGTCATTTACTTTAGACTTTGTGGGCTGTGGTAACAGAATTATAACATACAGACCAGAGCAAAGGCAATCATGTGTGCTATTGATTGTGGTTTGAACTAATTGTCATGGAGTGACCTGAATGCGTGAGTTCAGGTTTCTTTAATGTATACATAAATTAAGTGGAAAAAAAGATAGCAATCCAGCATTTTTGGCATAATGACATGTTTTTAAAAGTTAGTTCTACATAAAGAAAAAATTATTTAGTTTAGACACATTTTATTTCATTTCATTTATTTCAGTTTGGTCATATACAGATCATTCAAACAAATCATTCGAAACATAAAACACAATAGATGACCAGGTGCAGGCAGAAGCTAAAGCTTATTGTGTCTGCCCTTAACTTTAGAATCATAAATGCAGCACATTAATGACAACATCTGTTCATAAAATTAACACATTAGTGGACTATTGTCCACACCAAAAGCAAACCTATTTAATTAATTTTCATTCTGTTGAATATTTTTCCATTATTAATCTCTTAAAAATATTTTTAAACTGAAAAAGAGACGTGGCTTGTTTTAATTCATTACAGCAACTATTCCATAATTTAACTCCTTTATTTGATAAACAGTGTTCTCTTAATGTAGAATGTATTTGTGGTTGATTAAATATACATAGTCCTCTGAGATTATAATTACTTTCTCGCTGAGTAAACAATATTTGCAAACATTTAGGAATTTTATTATGTTTAACCTGATAAATAAACTTTGCCGTGTACAAATCAACTAAGTCATAAAACTTCAAAATTTTTGAGTGCAGAAACAGTACATTACTTGGTGAATTGTAAGGTGCATAATTAATTAATCTAATAACCTTCTTTTGTAATAGGAAAATTGAATTGGTTCTAGTTGTATATGTATTTCCCCATATTTTTATACCATACGTTAGGTATGGTGTGACAAGTGAAGTATAAAGTAAATGTAATGCATTTTTATTCCAAATATATTGCAACTTATACAAAATTGCAATGGTTTTTGATACTTTCTTTTGCACATTTAAAATATGTGGTTTCCATGTCATTTTACAATCAATAATTACTCCAAGAAATTTTATATGATTTACTCTTTTTTCTATTTCATTTTCGTTAATAGTGATCCTGATCTCATTATTTATCTCTTTATTACTAAATACCATAAATTTCATTTTATTTAAATTTAGTGACAATTTATTCACAGACATCAAGAATCAGCGTGAGCATCACAACAACGGTGACCATCAAAAAAGCATGTTGTAGCCAATAAAAACATGTTTTTATGTGAATTTTTAGTTTCTAGTTTTGTGATGTTCAGAATATATCTGTTTATCTGGATATACTGTTTGTCACCGTTGTTGAGATTCATACGCTGATTCTTGTTATCTGTGTGTGCCTAAAATAAAGACTCTTTAATTAAAAAAATAAAATAAAATCAGAATCACTTGGAAGAGATGGCTACAAAATGTATAGAAAATGCAGACGCTTTCATTGTGGAATCAAAGCTGTTACAATCAATGATGGAAGTTTTATTTAGAGAAAACACTGTAAATTAGTTCAGTAACTCAGGTCAAACAACAATTACATTAAAACATAATCATCACCAACTGATGACTTTTGCTCCTGGCTTGCCAAACAACTTTTAAAAGTAAAAAGCCACAAGCCAAGATCACAACTAAAGCAAACACTGACCACTATAATGGTGACACACAAACTGTGATTTTCTCGTTTGGTGAGTCTGCTTGTTAACATCAGGTGTCTTCAATAATGGTCAATCATAACTAAATTAACTCCTTAATTATCTCATTAACTTCAACTCTGCTTCAGTGTTACTTTTAACACTGGTTTCAGTGTTTATACGAGTCCACACTCAGGGTGTTAAATTAACACTGGGGATTTTGCTGTGAAGAGAGAGAAGAACAAAAGAATCCATTAACCACAACCTAATGAGAAATATCAAAGTATCAAAATTCACCTTATAAGGTGCTCAAACTTAAATGCACATCTAAATAGATGTGAACGGTTACTTGCATTGGCTTCGTTCCTGAACAAGAGTCCTGATGCGGTAGATAATGGAGGTTCTTGGTTAGTTCAATTAGAAGTAAGCTGGATATTTTCCTCTGGTTATTCTGAAGATAGGAAAGTCCATAGTAGTTCTACAAAGTTATTTTGAAGATAAAAACTGCCGGAAAATCAAACTCAAGGGAGAATTTTGAGGAGTCTTGGATAGTGTCCGCCTCAAAAGAAATGGTTTCTGAGCCAAGATTAGTCTGGAGAGGGACTTTTGATTGCATGGATTTTTGAGCGGGAGAAATTTTCTTTGTCTTCGTATATGGCCCATTTGAATGTGTATTGATGGCCTGAAGGATTGGTACAGTTTTAACCAAAATATGGTACTGGTTTAACAAGCACAAAACATCTAGAAGATCTTAAAGCAGAGATACACTCATAAACCTGAATATATGCATTGAGAGTCTAACTAATACAAATAAAGAATTGTCTTTAATATAATAGGGGAACATACAAACAACACGTGAATATACCATGGGGCCAGATCTGTAATTTATATGCAAATGTCAAAAGGTTAAAAGGATCTCTAAGACATAATGTAACGGTTGGAAGAAGGTGAGGAAGCAAGTGCGAGTAATAAGAATTTATTAAACAGTCAGACAAACAAATAACAGGAGACAGGAGGCTGGGTGAATGTTGCAGGTCTGGTAGCGATCCGGGAAGTGACAATGCTCACTGGTGATCCAGGGTGTGGTGGTGAGTAGGCAGCAGGAGAGCGTGACATAGGAAATACGGTGGGAGAGCCGTGAAGGTGAGTGGTGAAGTCCGTGGAAGTTGAGGAGTGGATGGGGTTCCAAGACAAGACAATCCAGCGACAAGAAGAACATGAAACGGGAATGAGAGAATCAGGAAGTATCACTTGGGGCTGAATACAACGCTCTGACAAACACAAGACACACACTCACTCCACCCACATGTGCAAAACCTGAGGCCACGGTTTACCAACCATGACACATAAAGCCCCAATGATCATTAAAAGATCCTAAGCAGATGCTACAGTATAGTGTCTTTGTTTTTGGTTGTGGATTAGTTACTGTAAGTGCTTTTGGAATAGGTGTTTTTAGCTGTTTTTTGAAAGTTGTGATGGTGTCAGCAGATCATATGGAGGTTGTTCGCTCATTCCACCAAAGAGGAGCACAGGATTTTCATGGGTCTTTTAAAAACTCCATAAGGCAGCTTAAAAATGTTAGGCTTTTAAAAAATTATTGAATAGCTCAAATACTCAAATAAGTCCTAAATATTATTTTCAGAAGCCCATTATTGTAGATTAATGCATATTCACACATATTCACCCTTGAATTCATATGGCATGAAGATGAATGACTAATAGAAGATCAACGTGTCCCACAAAGTGATCTCTTGATGAATTCAAAGAACTTTAAAGCTACAACATGATATTTTCAAATTTTGAAATAAATTAATGTTTGTTATTTATTTATTTACTGATATCATATCCAAGTCATTGCAGTGGCCAAAAATGTCAAAAGCTCAAAGTCTTCACAGCTTTAAGGCTCAGAGATATCAGTTTCCACATTTTATAGTTCTTGTTGAATAAACAAATGATGTTTATTTGTGTTTGTAGGCCTGTATGTACAGTATGATTCAATATAATTCTTCCATAAAATCATTTAGTGAAAACCCATTTGGTGAATACATTGTGTATTCTGATTCTGATATGTGTTTTGTGTGTATTTGCTCTGGTGTAGAAATGTTGAGTCAACACTGACTAACTTAAGCTTAACAATGTCTCTGTTGTCTTTTAGAGCTACTTCACAGCAGAATCTAAACTATCTACTGTACATAGATGAGATTGTTTCATTATTGATTGTTATTTTCCTGTGTATCTCTGTAAAGAGGATTTAAATCAATCTGTATTGTATAAAATGCTATAGAAATAAGATTATGTAATTAAAGAGTGACGTTGGAAAGGGCGGAAACAATCTACAATATAGGTGATCTCATCTAATATATCTAATTACTATATATATTAGAGAGGGAGATCAGTGAGCAGAAAGCATGTTTATAGTGAATTATGAATGAGCGATTTTACAAATTATTTAATTTTACATGGTAGGCCACCTAAACAATTTAATATACTCTATCAAATGCTAAATGACTGACAGTCATCCAGAGACTTCTCTTGTCAAATGTTGCCAATTTGATTTTTAATTTGAAAATACGTAATTCTGATCCATGTTATCAGTTTTAATCTGACGACACAAAACACATTAACAGAGCCGTTTTCAACATATGATTAAGAGTGAATTTTTACATATTTTAAAATAAACATTATTTGCAAATAGTTTAACTGTATTACAATACAATCAGTTTATTTTACAATTTTTATTTGTTCTCTGAAATCCCTTTAAATCCTGGGCATTTGTCAATTCACAATCCCTTCACCAAATTACACAAGGCCCTGTAGTCTCACACTTAACACAGCCCATGCAACGGTTCTAATGACTTCTAGTTGACATGTAGTTGCAAAATTAGTTCAAGTTAGTTGCAACGACTGAATAAAGTGTTACCCCAATGACTAACACTGAGGTATAAGTTTCCAAGATACACTTGAATAAGAAAGAAAAGCATAAAATAAAACATTTGATTCACCAGTGTAGCTGTTACAGCATGATCTGAACTGGGTAAATTACTTAATAGTAATCCATTATTGATTCCAAATTACATGACAAAAATTGACTACTTTTTGATTACTTGTGACCTATTTCATTTTTCACATTGATTTAGATAGAATAATCTTGTAACATGTTGATATAAAAACACAAAGTTTATGAATATATTCCATTCATTATTTTGGAAGTGCATTAAAAAATATGTTACATCAGTGTTTCCCAAACTGGGGTTTGTAAGTTTAATGAAAAGTAAATATAAATCAATCAAAATAAAACACTTACTAAAATTTGTTTACCCGCATATCACGTGACCATAACCTGTGTCAGAGAACCATGAACATGCAAATGTGATATTTAATTATTAAAATATTTTATTACAATATCGTGTTACAAGAAAATGTATTAGGTGAAAAAGGATCAGATGACAAATTTTTTGAATTTGTGCATTGTAATGTGTTTGAAAGACAAAAGACTCCCAAAGCTATAGAAATACTTGGTTAAATAACCTACTGAGTGATAATTCAATTTAAAATTATGTATATATCAGTAGTTATAAAAAACACTTCTTAACCTGAAATGATTTGTGTATGTCCAATGATCAAATGCAGTGTAGACACATGATTACTGACTGATCTCTGTGTGAGCGTCCACAAACCTGGAAGTGTGTACAAACAGTGGACTATTTTAGAAAGGAACATTAAAAGGTGAAAAAGAGGAATTCAAGACAGTCAATAAATATATAGCTATTGTGTAAAATAAATATGTAATCATGTAATCCATAAAAAAATAACTGTAATCTGATTATGAGTTTTATAAAATGTAATTTAATCTAGTTACAAGTAGGCCCTACTCGATTTTTGGAATCTAGGCTGCGTTTCCAAAAAGCATAATTGATCATAGCTCCATTGGTTTCAGTGGGTATACAGTGTACTTAAGCTTACGATGCTTTTGGGAAATGCAGCCCTGATTAATCAAGATTACATGTGATCAGTTACTGCCCAGCTCTGAGCACAAAAATATGTTTAAACAAAGAAGAATATTGATGTCAGTAAGATTATCAGTGTAGGTGAACCCTATAATTTTCACATTGATGAGAGTGTTTACAGCAGCACCGAAAGGCTACGTGTCCTTCATGTCTGAGAAGTGCTGGCCGAGTCTGTCCCGAGCTCCCTGAGCACCCTGCAGCGGCCCGGAGACAGGCGCATGGTGTTAAACAACGAGCTCCTGAATGATTTACAGAGGAAGAAGTAGATTAGAGGATCCAGCACAGAGTTAAGAGAGGAAAGCCACAGCGTGGTCTCCTTCAGCTGGAAGAAAAGAAGCTTCTGCTGGCAATCGAACATGCTTTCCCGGGTCTGGCTGATGGTGTAGGGCACTCGGGAGAAGTGGAAGGGAACGAAGCAAACAAAGAAGACAGCCAACACCAGGAACACGTTGGCTTGAATGTTCTTCTTCTGAGGGGCATTCGCTCCTGGCCTTGCCTGGTGTTGAGCTTGTGTGCGGATGTAAGACTTGTAGAGCTCTTTTGAGATGAGTGTGTAGCATACTATCACAGTCACAAGGTTTCCCCAAAAGATCATTTGGCACACGTGGTTGACCAGCTCATGCCACTTTAGTCCCATCTCTGTCTTGAGGTTACTGCATTTAAAGTGGCTTGAAGTGCTGGGCCGGCTCGTCAGGATTACATTAGGCAGAGAAAGAGCCAAGACCGACATCCATATGAAGCCCGAGAGGAGCTTTCTGTGCAGAAGGCGTCTGGGGCTGGTGCCCACAAATGGCCACATGGTCTTTCTGCAGCGATCGATGCTGATCAAGCCAAAGAAGAGGATGCTGATGTACATGGTGAGGTAGAAGAGCACAGATGACACTCGACAGACAAACACACGCTCACCGACAGATGCTAAGTTCGCATCTGCGAGGATCTTGAAGGGGAAGGTTAGGGTCATGATAATGTCGGCCACCACAATGTTCTTCAGATAGATGATGAAGTGAGATTTACTGGGGATTCAGAGGAACACCCATGCTGCCAAGCTGTTCAGCAACAAGCCCAGGATGAAGAGGATGGTGTAGAGAAGAGGGAACACGGTTGTCTTCAGAGCGCTCTCACGTGAACAGTCCACAAATGACTCATTCTTGGCGGTCTGGTTGGAGTCAGTGATGAGTGACAGCGATGTTGTGAGCTCCATAGATACTGTATGCAACTTCTGTCACAGAAAACAGACATTGGCTATGTTTAGGAGAGCAGAACCTTAGGCAATATCAGCTGATTTTTTTTTACACATACTTGACTCAAGTGTATGATGTAAAGGAGTTATTGTTGAATTGTGCATCAAAATCATGGCACCTTACTTCTAAAGCACGCTGACAATGTTTTACTATAACAAAGAAAATCAAGTCCGATTACTATATAACTTTCTATGGGAGAGAAAAAGCTTAAAGGCTCTTTCCCTTGGTTTACATTGCTTTCCTTTAGATAGTGTTTATGGTAGAGGTAATTGTTTTAGAACATTAAGTAATTTTTATGTGATTTTACAAGAATGTTACTTTCTTAAAGACTTTATACTCACATTTCAAATGCAATATCAATAATACTTTTCTTTTTTAATTCATGCAATATTACAAAATAATCATGGTATTTGAATTATTTAATATATGTAAAGTACAACATTAAACATTTTAGATAACCAGTAATTATACTGAAAATATGTTAAATGGCGTCTAGAGAAGTGAAGAGTAAAAGAGTTAAATAAGTGTATTCATCTTTAATAAAGGTATAATTACACTTAATAGTGTTTCTTGTTTTGAAAGTTGCTTTACTAAAGTGTCATTGTAATATGCAAAATGTAACACCTACCTCAACAAGACGCCAGGATAAAATGTGATGAGTTTTACACGAAATAAGTCTAGTCGCTTCACTGTTTTAGGAAACAAGCATAATTTTATGGCCTTTCTGAAAGGAAATGAGTTTCACTTTCCCCCTTCTGCTTTTTGTTTCCTACCATGCTATGCAGACACAAGAAGTTTAAAATAGTCTAAAAGTCACGTCAACTGTGCATTAGTTCAACATTTTTTGTGCTGACTGAGCCAAACAGAGTTTGTGTATCAAAAACCACTTTAAAAAAAACACGGTGAAACACAATTGACTTTTAATTTAAATATGTGTTTAAATAGCATCAATGTTCATTCTTAAAAATGTAGTGCTTTGAACAATCTATGTTGTTTCAAAGCACTGTTTTTTTTTTCTTTAGAAAAAACTTAATGTCTGAAAGCACAGTGAGCAGCCGAAGACAACTGTGGAAAGAAAAAACAAACAAACAACAACATTTGGTTGTGAAAGATAAAAAAACTTCAGCTTGAGGAAATTGGAATCCTTCGGCTGTATAAAGACTGAACATATTGAAAGCTGAATATCCAATTTCATAGTATGTGTTATAAAAGTCATGAACAAATATATGATTTGTTCTCACTACACATTTTGGGTCATTCTCAAACATAATGCTAAAATACTATATATCTTAGCCGCCAAGTCATCAAGTGGACCAACTTTTGAATGATCATTGGAAGGCAGCTTTTATTTTGTAGCTTTCTTTATGATGAGTTTAACTGCATCTTTTGCATCCTCCAGTCACCCATAATCCTTTGCACACATTCCAATTCACAATAAATAAATGTATTAATAAATAAATAAAAGAAAGAAAGAAAGACAGAACGAAAGAAATAAACTTGGCTTCAGACAGAGAAGTAAAATGGGTGTCATAATCATGTGCTCTGTGTAAACCTGACAATGTTATTGCCCTGTGCACATATGGTTAGATTAAATGGTACTATTTGCTTCAAAAGACAAAAACAAAGAAAAACTAATAAGTAAGAAAATAAATAGAAACACATGGACGCAGTTCTATAATTGCAGAATAGCGAAGTGAAATGCCAAAACTGTAACTCTTTTAAGAGAACACAATTTCCTATGAATTCATACATGATTACTGACTATCAAAACTACCATAAGTCAAGTCTGCTTTATTGTCAATACTTTATATGTACAGCACATACATACAGAGAATTGAAACTGCTTTACTCTCAGACCCTTGGTGCATACAGATAACATTAACAGTAGAGCATAAAAATACAGATGGATACAGTTAAAATATAAAATACAACTATACAAATAAGGGCATGTTTAAAAAAAATACAGTTAAATAAAGCATCACAAGGCACGCCAGTGAAGTAAACAAACAGTGCAGATAAAATGATTGTAGTGCTAAAGAGCTTGTTCAGACTGATTTAAAGTGACAAAAATCTAAGAGAGCAGTTATTTATCTAAACTGACTGAAGAGGTAGTTGAATTAGGTAGTGAGCAGACCAATGCTGCACAAAGTGTCTGGTGCAGGTCAGAGATTGTTGGTGGGAGGGGGAGTGGAGGGACCTGGGGATGTGGGGGGGGGTTCAGAGTTCAGTGGTGACCAGGGCAAAAGAGGGGAGGGAAGGCAAGATCAGGAGGGAGTTCAGCTTTCTGAAAGTTTGATGAATGAAGCTGTACTACAGTCTGCAGGTCCTGGCCTGGAGACTCCGCAGTCCCCCACCTGATGGCAGCAGACTGAAGAAGCTGTGTGACAGGGGAGTGGGATAACCTGTGATGCAGAGGGCTTTATGGGTGAGGCGGATTCCATAAAATGTCCTGGAGGAAGGGGAGAGAGAGACCAGCACTCTTCTCAGCTGCTCTCACTATGCGTTGAAGTGACTTGCGGCAGGACACGTTGCAGGCGCAATACCACACAGTGATGGAGCTATTCACGATGCACTTGATGGTGTCCCTGTAGAAGGTGCACATGATGTGATGTGCACACCCAAGAACTTGGTGCTGCCCACTCTCTCAACAGTCGCACTGTTGATGGTCAAAGGAACATGTTGAGTGTGCAATCTCCTGAAGTTAATAACAATCTCCTTCGTCTTGTACACATTCAAAAAGAGATGGTTGTCAACCAGCCAGATGGGTCCTGTAGTTTATCTCTGTTGCTAATTAAACCCACTACAGTTGTGTCATCCGCAAACTTAATAGAGAGGTGAAAGTGAAAGTCATGACATTTACCAAGTATGGTATCCCATACACGGAATTCCATCCAATTGCACACACATAGCAGTGAGAAGTGAAAACACAGCCGGAGCAGTAGGCAGGTATATATCCAGCGCCCAGGGAGCAACTGGGGGGTTTAGAGCCTTGCTCAAGGGCCCTTTAGCCATGGGTATTGAGGGTGAAAGAGAGTACTGTTCATTAAACCCCACCCCCCAACTTCTGCCTGCACAAAGACTCAAACACGCGACCTTCGAGTTACAAGTCCAACTCTCTAACCATTAGGCCATGGCTGCCCCCAGCAGGTTAGAGTTGTGTGATGGTGAGCAGTCATGGGTCAGCAAAGTGAAGAGGAGGGGGCTCAGCACACATCCTTGGGGGGCCTCAGTGTTCAGTGTGATGACTCATAAAGTCTAACAGCCAGTTGCACTGCGAAGTGTTGAGCCCCAGCTGGACCAGTTTGTGAATGATTGTGTTGAATGCTGAACTGAAGTCTATGAACAGCATTCTGACATATATCTTTTTTCTCTATATGAGTGGACGGCAGTGGCAATGGCTTCATCGGTCTAGTGGTTGGACCGATATGCAAACTGGAAGAGGTCCAGGTTGGGGGGAGGGAAGACTTGATATGGTGCATGACTAGCCGCTCAAAGCACTTAATAAGAATAGACGCAAGTGCAACTGGACGGTAGTCATTGAAGCAGGATGGAGACGGCTTCTTTAGGACTGGAATGATGATGGTAGCTTTGAGGTCTTGTAGTCCATAATGGTCTGAGTCCCCTGCCACAGGCTTCAAGTGTCTCTGCTGTCGCTGAATTGATAGGCTGTCCTCCTAGAGTGATGCCTCTTACCCTCTCTGGTGCCATGGGATAGGTTGGCCCTAGCTTCTGTCATACCCACCTCATCTCCAGCTCTGAAGGCAGCGTTCCGAGCCTTCAGGAATCTGTAGACCTCCCCTGTCATCCACAGCATCTTGTTGGCCCTTAAAGTGATGATATTTGTGACTGTTACATCATCAATATACTTGATGATGTAGGCAGTGACAGTCTCGGAGTATTCTTGGAGTTCTGTGGTGTTATTATGTGGCAGCCTGCTTAAACATATTCCAGTCAGTGGTGTCAAAACAGTTTTGAAGAGCCTCTGACGACCCTTCGGGCACACATGTATTTGTTTGTGAACATGCTTGGCAAATTTAACGAGCTGTCTGTATGCAGATATCAGCATGACATTAATGTGGTCGAGGCACCAAGATGGGGGAGGGGGAGGGCTTTGTAACCTCCTCTCTGGGTGGTGTAAACAAAGTCCAAAGTGTTGTTTCCCCATGTTGGAAAGTCAATGTGTTGGTGTTTTTTTTTGGGAAAACACTCTTTAAGTCTGCGTGGTTGAAATCCCCAGCTAAGATAAGAAAAGCATCAGGCTGGGCTGTTTGCTGCTCACTGATGTACTGGTGCAGTTTAGTTAGTGCCTTGTCCTGTTGCTGGAGCTGGGAGGTATGTATACAGCAATGAGCAAAATGTCTGTGTATTCCCTCGGTAGATAGAACGGCTGGCACTTAATAATCATAAACCCTGCCAGGGGTGAGCAGTGTTTGCAGACCGCAACAACACTGCATTCCAGTTTATTGTCCAAAGTATGTTAGCCAGTATGATGGTGGGGATAGCTGGCTTGTGTGGATTAGACGTTAGCCTAGCCCGGATACCACCAGCGCTTACCCCTCTTCTGCTTCCTCTCACGCCGCTTGTGGCGCCTCTGCTGTGGGCGAAATGCAGCAGAAGGGTTCGGTGATGGTGTAGGCCACTAGTCTGCAGCTCTTCTGCGTGCACAGAGTTAAACTCTAAAAATGTGGTTCTGCCAACATCTAGCAGAAATTCACAACTGTATGCGTGCTTAAGTACAGGTAGACGTGATGAAGATGTAAAAAAACATTGCGACTCACAAGACAAAAAACACTGACATACATACATACTATACTCATAGTTTAACATGCTGCAGCCTTAATGCAGATTTTTACTCACAAAAATGTGAGCTGGGTTGCATGTTTTTGACTGGATTGCGGAATAGTTTTTATTCATGCAATGTGTCTTGCACCACAATTGCTACATTAATGCACTGTCACAACCATAAAATACATGATAATGACTAAATATTTATCACCTCAGGTGAGGGTCACAAAAGCATGCATGATTAATAATTCCGTTTACATACATAATTATGAAATGCATTTTCTTTGTCTTCATCCAAATATGTATTCTGAATTTCAAATCACTTAAAAAATGTTTGTTTTTTTATAACTGTATAATTTAATTTTGTGTAAGGCATTTATGATATAAAATATACAAAAGAACTTTGGAGTGGGAGCATGAGCATACATCTCAAAGTGAGGAACACCGATGGGCTGGAACAGACTGAAGAGTAAGGAGGATTTGACAGGTTTAGATCCCTTCTGGGTACAAATTTGTCCCCAAAATAAGGTTAGTAAGGTACACAGACACTCCTGTGTGACATGTTAAGTTTGGCTGACTTGGACTGTTGTCATTATTCATCACAATTCCCTCAAACTGCTGAGTTGGTGTATATCTTTGCACTATAAGTTGCATTAATTATTTTGGATTTATAATTTTTGTTACAGGTGCAATTTAGAATTGCATGCTAGTATCTGTAGTGATTAGATTGTATGCATTACTGAAATCCAATGACAACAAAGGGTTCATTTACTTTGCAAGGATTAATAATTGTTCACACATGCTCTTAATACTCTCTCTTAAATCTTAATGTTATAAAAACAAAAGTAGCCAAATCATTTATGGTCAACTGTTGACAAAGCAGTCTGGTTCTGCTAGGAAACCAGTTTCCTAATGTTTCTCAAACTTCCTAAAAGTTTTACAATCCCATTAGTAAGCAGTTTCTATTAAAATTTAAGTCACTGTAACAGATCTGTATAAGTTATAATGAAACAATATAACTCACAATGTAGATATTGAAATAAATAAATAAATAAAGATTAAAAAATTAAAGTTAAACTTAAAATTAAACTTCTAGAGTGTCCTCTAGAAGCTTGTGTTCTGCAAGTGAACGTCGCTTGATTGTACCATCCCCCGAGTCCTTAGCCATCTTCAAGAATCGGCTTAAAACACATCACTTCCATCTTTATTTGACCCTCTAACTTTAACACTCACTATTCTAATTCTATTCTTTAAAAAAATCAAACTGCCTTTCTAATCTTTTTATATTCTATTTTCTTTTCATTAATTATGCAATTGTATGTGTGTGTGTGTGTGTATGTGTAAAGACCTCTAACACTAGCTTGCTCTATACTTTTTTTATTCTATCTGTTTTCTTTATATTACATAATTAAAATCCCATGCTATGTGTACTGTGTTAACCTAACTGAGACTTGTTATAAAACTTATATATCATTGCTCTTTTTGTTGTTTTTGATTGCTTCCACTGTCCTCATCTGTAAATCGCTTGGATTAAAACGTCTGCTAAATGAATAAATGTAAATGTAATCTTTCCTATAGCTTGCCATTTTGTTAGTGAAAATCAAGTTAGTATAATTACATATAATTATAATGTGGGTTAGCCCTTGATGCCTTCAGTGTGACTCTACAATTTTCATAGTCATGAAAATAAATAAAACTCTTTGATTGAGAAGGTGTGTCCAAACTTTTGGTCTGTACTGTATATATCCTCCTCACAGTCCATATAGCGGTGCTCAACCTCAGCCATGGTGCAATGTGCAGAGCTTCCCTCTGCACTCTCGCTGTTTCTGGCGTTCTCTACCATGGCAAGCTCTGTTGCTGGCTCTCGCACCTGGTCTGACGTTGCAGGCTCTGGCTCCGTGGCGATCCTCAACTCTGTCACCGTCCATGGCGATGGTTCGCCAATCCCAGTGGGTTCTGGCTCTCCATCAGTGGTGGGCTCAGGCTTTGGCTCCTCGCAGCTCGCTCCTGTGTCTGGAGTGGGGCTGGTGTCATCCAAGACGTCCACAGTCAAAGGCTATCCACAGGACACCAGTGTAGTGTATCAGACTCGAACCAGACAAATTAAAGAGTCGATCAGGAGCATTGAAACATGAGCTGAATTCCTCAGAAAGGCAACAGGATGTTGTAAATCATTCCTAGTGCCACAAGTCATAAGCAAGATGACCAACCAACCAACTCTTTCACAGAACAGCTTTCGACATTAACACCATTAGAACTAGAGATCGACCAATATGGGTTTTTCTATGGCTGATGCCGATGTTTCTATAGCCGATGCCGAGGTCTAGGTCAGCCGATGGCCGATATGTGCTGCCGATTTTTAAGGCCGATATCTTGAAGTTTTCCCCTTCATCTGCATGCTAAAATGTCACACTAATAATAAGTCAATGCACAACATTTCTAAAGTTAAGAATCATTTATTGAACACTGACTTGAACCATAATAAAACTGTTAGTCATTTCAAAAGTTTTAGAGCATTTATCAAGCAGAATTTTGTTGTAACATAAATGTAAACTTATACATTTAAATAAAATAAATACAACTTTATAAATAAAAATATATTAAACTGAAAAATATTAAAAATTAAATGCAAAATAAAATACAACTTTATAAATAAAAATAAATTAAACTGAAAAATATAAAAACTTAAATGCATAAAAAATAAATAGTAGTGCTGCACACTAGCAACCAGCAACATTTGTGTTGAATTAATTAAATTGTGTTAAATGACACAGAATATCTAAAGTGCATTCTAACTTTCTGCTTTTTGCAACTTTCTGCAATTTTATATAAAAGAAAGTTCTCAAGTAACTAACTCTGAATAAAAACCTAAAGGTTTTCGCGCACTTGACTTAGCAGCATCAAAATTCTCTTTTAGTGCAAATAACATAGCAGCGAACCCTTAATTTTTGATTGAAGGAAATAATGTAAACATTACAGAACAATATAAAAATGATCAAATCAGGTATTTCTGCCAATCTGAGGCATTTAACCATGTTAGCACCACTACCACGGAGCACAAGTACAACCCTGTTATGGCTGATATCCCAGTACTTCAGCAGGCTGATGAACATGCTGCTGATGTACTCCCCAGTGTGGGATCCAGACATGGCGTTGGCATTTAGGACGACTTGTTTCCTTTCCCAGTTGACATCAATGAAATTACATATTAGACTCATCAGTGCTTCAGTGTCCCCAGACCAACATTCTGTCGTGAAAGACAAAAATGGACCTTTTATTTTCAGTGCTTTTTTCTTCTCAACTATTGCAACTGTACCATCTAGGATGTCTGTGAAGTAGTGCTTCTCAGTTTTTAGGTTGTATCTGGGCTCCATTGCAGCCACCAGCCCCCGAAAACCAATACCTGAGACAAATGTAAATTGCTGATTGTCTGTGGCAATCCTTTCCATAACTAAAGTGTCACGTTTTTTTGACCTGAGATCTGAATTCTGCCATTTACGTTGGGCATCATACAGCTCTGTTAGAGTTGGCTGAGATACATTGGATGTATAGGCAGCTGCTTCTTCTTTTTCTTTCTGTGCATCTTTGTAAGCCTGGAGGTGGTGACACCACAGATGACTCCACAAATTTGTGGTGCTTTCTTTTTACCTTTTTCAGCTCACAAGCTCACAAGTCCATTGCAGATATTGCACCTGGCTTTCCCTGGAGTTGG
The DNA here is from genome assembly GCF_963082965.1 of Carassius carassius. Taxonomy (NCBI): domain Eukaryota; kingdom Metazoa; phylum Chordata; class Actinopteri; order Cypriniformes; family Cyprinidae; genus Carassius; species Carassius carassius. The sequence goes on along the minus strand of NC_081782.1, from coordinate 29,993,806 downwards.
GTCTGTGAAATGCTGCCATACTGGATTCGATTTGTGTTCAGCCATCAGACAGCAATTACTAACAAAAGAAACATTCATGGTTAGCATTTTAGTAGTGCCTTCATTTTCAATTCAGTCTATAATTCCAATACACATTAAAACAATCACACTCTTATTGAAAAGTAATAACCAAAACAATTCACTAATGTGTTGTGAAAATTCCTAAGGGGGCCTTTTAACCTCTGGTCTCCACAGAACATCTCACATGTCAAAGAATGGCACAGGAACTGTCTTTTATATGTTTATTTTTCATGTTTATAATCACCTATTGTGTATGTCTTTTAATAACTATTGGATAGCTTAAGGATTCATATTCATGTTTAGTATGTTTGTGTTTCAATCTGCTTGCTTGAAAGGTTTCTGACCATCAGTTATTTGTCAAATGTATCATATTCTTGTTATAGGAATCATGTCAAAGACAAAGCAAAGACAATATCAAATTGGTCAAGACAACATTTGAGGTGTGGACAAAAGGCCCAATTAAATAATCTGGACACCATCAAATTTGGCTTTTAGATTTTAGCGTTTGCTTTTCAGCTGCTGCTTTTAGTCATGACTTTTAGCGTTCTTTGAGCGCGGTTCCAGCGTGCATCGGCCAGCACACCTGCTAATTTAGTTTCTTTTCTTTCCGTTGAGAGTTTCGTGTTCTGAGTCAAGTTTTGTAATGCCGTGACTCTGAGTCTGACCACGAGTGCCCGTTCAACTTCAACCAGGCCACAACTCCACATCGTCAGCCAATGCCCAACTACGGGCTTCCCAAGATGTCACTTCAATGACTACTGAACTTCCAGTCAATCAGCAGCATCGGGAAACCGCCTTTCAACAACAACAAAGGGAACCCCTTTACACAGGCAATGCAAGTATCATCCAGAATCTGATCTGTGCTGGTGTATCTAATATAATTTTAACCCCATTGAGGAACTCAAATAATCTTAACCCCATCAATTAACTTAAATAATTAAGTTAATTGATGGCTATTCATGTCTATGCAATTTCATGTATTGCTGTAAACTTGGGATTCCACATTTTCGTTCTCTTTAACTCATTCTTCCCTAACGTTCTATCATCCTGCAACTTGTGTGAATGTGTGTGCTCATCTGTTAGATTAGTTTATATGTCTTAGATTTATCTAATAAAGCCTTATTCATATTGAAAAGAGAAGTATCTTGTGTTTTCTGCTCACAAGTTAATGTCTTAAACTGCCAATCTCGTTACTGTGCCAATAAATAGTGTTTTCACTATACTTTGGATATTAATATCCAGTGCAGATTTGATGTTAAACGGCTCGTTCATTGAATCGCAGGTCGTCTCAGTGATCAGCCGTGGAACAGTGATTCTGTTCAAATTCCCTTTAAAATCTTAAATGATTCCCTTTGAGCTAAATTTACCTGTTTCCCTTACACCAGTACCCACTCCACAAAAGGTGGCAAAGATTCTCTCTGAGGATCATCCCTGGAGAGCTGCGATCGTGTGGAAGTGCTCAGTCCCAACTGATAAAATGAGCAAAGGTAGCTGTTTGGGTAGGGTGTTAGGTTCGCTAGAAACACAAGTCCTTGGTGTGGTCCTCAAGAGAGTGACGCTAGGAAGTAGAACCACACGAACACAGTGACGATAACGTACAAACTAGAAAACAATAGACAGGAACTTATATGGGCATTGTAATTGAGGATAACTGGCAAGACACACCTGAATAACATGACACAATCAAGGGGAGACAGAAACTAGGTGGCACAGAGAACATGAGAAACATAACACACAGAGTCCAGGGGCATGACAAATACATGGTAAGCTATTAAAATAAATTAATTTGACAAAATAAAACCATGTGAATAAACATAATTGATTTGTTAATTTATTCATTGTTTTTGGATAGTGATGTAATAATTCATTAAATATTTCTGTAAGGAAAAAAGGAAAGTCATATTTAATAATAAAATACATTAAATGGAGTGTAAGTGTAACAGAACGGACTGAAGGCAGGGGTTGGGGGTATACAGGATTTATTGAAACTAAAAAAGAACGGACAGAGGGAGAGTAGCAGATGGATGGAAGATGAGGAAACTTGCAATCTGGGAGTATTCTTGCCGGATGGGGTGACCAAAGTAGACGGTTGGGAGCACACAACTTGGTGATGGTGAGTAGTTGAGGTAAATCGAGCATCTAGGCATAACAGGAGATCGGTATGTTCAGGGATGGACAGGACCAGGGGAGACACAGGGGATTCCAGGCTGGGGAATATTGATATATGAAATATTTAACTGATATTCATATATTTTTCCTCTTTTTCATTTGATCATCATTTGATATTACTACCTAGGGTATCACTAGGGTATCACTCAGCTCGGTGCTCATCTTCAGTTCTCTCTTCACAGCAGTTCAGTCAGTGTACTGTTTGAGTAAATGAATTACTCCGGGATATTGGTTTGTTTGAACTCAGAGGGAGTGTCAGCCACATTAAAAAAGTTAACAGCTTAAGTCATTTGTGGATTAATGCGTATTAGAGATGCGAACCGTTTAAAACGATTCAGTTCGATTTGGTGAACTAAATGATTAGTTCGTGAACCGGATATCCAGACTGCTTTTTTTAAACTCTCTCACACAACAGACACGGAAGAGAAGACAATGCTGAATAAAGTCGTCGTTTTTGCTATTTTTGGACCAAAATGTATTTTCGATGCTTCAAAAAATTCTAACTGACCCTCTGATGTCACATGGACTACTTTGATGATGTTTTTCTTACCTTTTTGGACATGGACAGTATACCGTACACACAGTCAAAGTCAAAGTCAAAGTCACCTTTATTTATATAGCGCTTTAAACAAAATACATTGCATCAAAGCAACTGAACAACATTCATTAGGAAAACAGTGCAAGTACATAGGGTGTTATGGGAAGTGTTTCCGGTTCCGGTTTACCTAATTAATGCAGCCTAAAAATCCTTTAACGGATTTGGATAATAAAAGCATATTAGTATGTTATGTGTATGCCAGGTTAAAGAGATGGGTCTTTAATCTAGATTTAAACTGCAAGAGTGTGTCTGCCTCCCGAACAATGTTAGGTAGGTTATTCCAGAGTTTAGGCGCCAAATAGGAAAAGGATCTGCCGCCCGCAGTTGATTTTGATATTCTAGGTATTATCAAATTGCCTGAGTTTTGAGAACGTAGCGGACGTAGAGGATTATAATGTAAAAGGAGCTCATTCAAATACTGAGGTGCTAAACCATTCAGGGCTTTATAGGTAATAAGCAACATTTTAAAATCTATACGATGCTTGATAGGGAGCCAGTGCAGTGTTGACAGGACCGGGCTAATATGGTCATACTTCCTGGTTCTAGTAAGAACTCTTGCTGCTGCATTTTGGACTAGCTGTAGTTTGTTTACTAAGCGTGCAGAACAACCACCCAATAATGTCAATGTCAATGTCACCTTTATTTATATAGCGCTTTAAACAAAATACATTGCGTCAAAGCAACTGAACAACATTCATTAGGAAAACAGTGTCAATAATGCAAAATGATAGTTAAAGGCAGTTCATCATTGGATTCAGTTATGTCATCTCTGTTCAGTTAAATAGTGTCTGTGCATTTATTTGCACATCTACAGCGATATCGCTGTAGATGAAGTGACCCCAACTAAGCAAGCCAGAGGCGACAGCGGCAAGGAACCGAAACTCCATCGGTGACAGAATGGAGAAAAAAACCTTGGGAGAAACCAGGCTCAGTTGGGGGGCCAGTTCTCCTCTGACCAGACGAAACCAGTAGTTCAATTCCAGGCTGCAGCAAAGTCAGATTGTGCAGAAGAATCATCTGTTTCCTGTGGTCTTGTCCTGGTGCTCCTCTGAGACAAGGTCTTTACAGGGGATCTGTATCTGGGGCTCTAGTTGTCCTGGTCTCCGCTGTCTTTCAGGGATGTAGAGGTCCTTTCTAGGTGCTGATCCACCATCTGGTCTGGATACGTACTGGATCCGGGTGACTGCAGTGACCCTCTGATCTGGACACAGACTGGATCTGGTGGCCACGGTGACCTCGGAACAAGAGAGAAACAGACAAATATCAGCGTAGATGCCATTCTTCTCATGATGTAGCAAGTACATAGGTTGTTATGGGAAGTGTTTCCGGTTCCGGTTTACCTAATTAATGCAGCCTAAAAATCCTTTAACGGATTTGGATAATAAAAGCATATTAGTATGTTATGTGTATGCCAGGTTAAAGAGATGGGTCTTTAATCTAGATTTAAACTACAAGAGTGTGTCTGCCTCCCGAACAATGTTAGGTAGGTTATTCCAGAGTTTAGGCGCCAAATAGGAAAAGGATCTGCCGCCTGCAGTTGATTTTGATATTCTAGGTATTATCAAATTGCCTGAGTTTTGAGAACGTAGCGGACGTAGAGGATTATAATGTAAAAGGAGCTCATTCAAATACTGAGGTGCTAAACCATTCAGGGCTTTATAAGTAATAAGCAATATTTTAAAATCTATGCGATACTTGATAGGGAGCCAGTGCAGTGTTGACAGGACCGGGCTAATATGGTCATACTTCCTGGTTCTAGTAAGAACTCTTGCTGCTGCATTTTGGACTAGCTGTAGTTTGTTTACTAAGCGTGCAGAACAACCACCCAATAAAGCATTACAATAATCTAACCTTGAGGTCATAAATGCATGGATTAACATTTCTGCATTTGACATTGAGAGCATAGGCCGTAATTTAGATATATTTTTGAGATGTAAAAATGCAGTTTTACAAATGCTAGAAACGTGGCTTTCTAAGGAAAGATTGCGATCAAATAGCACACCTAGGTTCCTAACTGATGACGAAGAATTGACAGAGCAACCATCAAGTCTTAGACAGTGTTCTAGGTTATTACAAGCAGAGTTTTTAGGTCCTATAATTAACACCTCTGTTTTTTCAGAATTTAGCAGTAAGAAATTACTCGTCATCCAGTTTTTTATATCGACTATGCAATCCATTAGTTTTACAAATTGGTGTGTTTCACCGGGCTGCGAAGAAATATGGAGCTGAGTATCATCAGCATAACAGTGAAAGCTAACACCATGTTTCATGATGATATGTCCCAAGGGTAACATATAAAGCGTGAAGAGTAGCGGCCCTAGTACTGAGCCTTGAGGTACTCCATACTGCACTTGTGATCGATAGGATACATCTTCATTCACTGCTACGAACTGATGGCGGTCATATAAGTACGATTTAAACCATGCTAATGCACTTCCACTGATGCCAACAAAGTATTCAAGTCTATGCAAAAGAATGTTGTGGTCAATTGTGTCAAACGCAGCACTAAGATCCAATAAAACTAATAGAGAGATACACCCACGATCAGATGATAAGAGCAGATCATTTGTAACTCTAAGAAGAGCAGTCTCAGTACTATGATACGGTCTAAATCCTGACTGGAAATCCTCACATATACCAATTTTCTCTAAGAAGGAATATAATTGTGTGGATACCACCTTTTCTAGTATCTTGGACAGAAAAGGGAGATTCGAGATTGGTCTATAATTAACTAGTTCTTTGGGGTCAAGTTGTGGTTTTTTGATGAGAGGCTTAATAACAGCCAGTTTGAAGGTTTTGGGGACATGTCCTAATGACAATGAGGAATTAATAATAGTCAGAAGAGGATCTATGACTTCTGGAAGCACCTCTTTCAGGAGCTTAGATGGTATAGGGTCTAACATACATGTTGTTGGTTTAGATGATTTAAGTTTATACAATTCTTCCTCTCCTATGGTAGAGAATGAGTGGAACTGTTCCTCAGGGGGTCTATAGTGCACTGTCTGATGTGATACTGTAGCTGACGGCTGAATGGTTGCAATTTTATCTCTAATAGTATCGATTTTAGAAGTAAAGTAGTTCATAAAGTCACTACTGCTGTGGTGTTGGGAAATGTCAACACTTGTTGAGGCTTTATTTTTCGTTAATTTAGCCACTGTATTGAATAAATACCTGGGGTTATGTTTGTTTTCTTCTAAAAGAGAAGAAAAGTAATCGGATCTAGCAGTTTTTAATGCTTTTCTGTAGGATATGTTACTTTCCCGCCAAGCAATACGAAATACCTCTAGTTTTGTTTTCCTCCAGCTGCGCTCCATTTTTCGGGCTGCTCTCTTTAGGGTGCGAGTATGCTCATTATACCATGGTGTCAAACTGTTTTCCTTAACCTTCCTTAAGCGTAAAGGAGCAACTTTATTTAAAGTGCTAGAAAAGAGAGAGTCCATAGTTTCTGTTACATCATCAAGTTGTTCTGGGGTTTTGGATATGCTAAGGAATTTGGATACATCAGGAAGATAACTTAAAAAGCAGTCTTTTGTGTTAGAAGTGATGGTTCTTCCATACTTGTAACAAGATGTATAATTTAAAATTTTGGCTATATGAATTTTGCAAAGAACTAAATAATGATCTGAGATATCATCACTTGGCTGAATAATTTCAACACCATCAACATCAATTCCATGTGACAGTATTAAATCTAGAGTATGATTTCGACAATGAGTAGGTCCTGAAACGTGTTGTCTAACACCAATAGAGTTCAGAATGTCTATAAATGCTGATCCCAATGCATCGTTTTCATTATCAACATGGATATTAAAATCACCAACTATTAAAACTTTATCTGCAGCCAGAACTAACTCGGATGTAAAATCACCAAACTCTTTAATAAAGTCTGTATGGTGCCCTGGTGGCCTGTATACACAGGGTGTCCGCGGATCCTTAAAAAGTCTTAAAAAGTCTTAAATTCCATAATGTAAAAATAAGGCCTTAATTAGCATTAAAATGTCTTAAATCCGCGTTTCAAAGGTCTTAAAAATACAATCAAACCGACACCATAAAGAAGATTTTATTTTCATTTTAAAATCATGTAACATTTCTTCTATTTGTCACGCAGAAAAAATAGGCGGAACCATCTAATAAATTACAAGTTCGCGGGGAAATTTGATAGGTGCGTGACTGGATATTAACGTTAGCAAATGGTGAAAATTTCTTGCTTTAACCATGGGGAAGTGCAAATATAATGAAAACTGGTTACATAACCCTAAATTTGCGTCGTGGTTAAGACCAGTTTGTGGCAATGCTTTCGAGGTCCGGTGTATATTGTGCAAGAAAGTTTTAAAACTCGGAACGATGGGGATCAAAGTTTTGGAGACCCACATGCAGTGCGAAAAACACAAAGCGACTGCGGAAACCTGTCGGAAAACACCAGGTATTTCTCAGTTCTGTTCCGTTGCGCCCACCTCAGTACCACAGAACGCAGCTCCATGCCTTACTCCGGCATCTGCATCCGCTTCAAGCACCACGGTTTCTACACCACAAGACATCCGAACAACGTTTGGCTCCATCGCAACGCTCAGAGCTGAGGTACTCTGGTGTCTGCGTACTGTAACAAAGCACCAGTCCTATAACGCTAACGATGCTGTCGGGGACATGTTTCGAACCATGTTTCCCGACTCAGAAATCGCTCGTACATTTGCGTGCGGTAAAGACAAAACTGCATACATTGCCAGATTTAGACTGGCTCCTTACATAACCAAACTCCTCGTTGCAGATGTTAACAAGGAAATGTTTGTTTTAATGTTTGACGAGAGCCTTAATGAAACGTCCAAAAATAAGCAATTGGACTTGCATGTCTGATATTGGGGACAAGATCACGTCCAGTCAAGATACTTAGGTTCACAATTCATGGGACATGGGACAGCTCAGGATTTGCTTCACCATTTCAAAGTAAGTACCAACCCATCACTAATCATTTTTATGCATTCTAGCTAGCAGTAATTATTCTTTTTTTATATGTAGTGTGTATGTATATATTAGACACATTCATATTTGTAATATTTTTGAAAGAAGTTTCTTATGCTCATCAAGGCTGCATTTATTTGATCAATAATACAAAAAAAAAAAAAAATAATAATAAATTATTAAATATGTATAGCCCAAGTAATTTATTCCTGTAATGGTAAAACTGAATTTTCAGCATCATTACTCCAGTCTTCAGGATCACATTCAGAAATCATTTTAATTTGCTGATTTATTATTAATGTTGGAAACTTTTGTGCTGCAATATATTTTATAACCTGTGATACTTTCAGGAGTCTGATTAATACAAAGTTATAAAGGAGGAATGTTTATTTAAAATAAAGCTTTTGACTGACACCATCAGAAAAGGCATAACTTTTCAGATTTTGATAAAAGATTACCATGGCAAACAATTTTTTTTCTGTGTATTAACTTGTTAAAATTGTTCACCACAAGATTAGTAATATGCGCTAACAAAGTAAATAGGGTCAATTTTGATTTCATGCCGACATTGAAATAGAAAACCATTGTTTTAAAATGTAATAATATTTGGTAATATTACTGTTTTTTTTTCTATTTTTGATCAAATAAATGCAGCCTTGGAATATTGGCATACCAATATGCCAAACTTTGATCTCATTATTTTATTTAACTTTTGTTTGTAGGAATGTGCACAGCAGCTTGACTTGCAAAAGCTTCTATCTGTTTCTATGGATGGACCAAATGTAAATTGGAAGTTTTTAGAACTGCTGCAACAAGAGCATCGTGAGCAGTTTGGTGGCACACAGCTAATTGTGGTGGGGAGCTGTGGCCTCCACACCCTACATAACGCCTGCAAACATGGTTTCTCCTTTTGGAAGCTAGAAAAGGTTCTGAGGGCCTTGCACATACTCTTCCACAATGCGCCAGCTAGGAGGGAGGATTTCACTGCTCTGACCAAATGCACAAAATTTCCACTTCCGTTCTGTGGACACAGGTGGCTCGAAAATCTACCAGTCGTGGAGAGAGCTTTGGAATTCTGGCCATCAGTGACCATGTACATGGATGCAGTCAGGAAAAAGAAGCTACCAAATCCGGGAACAGCATCGTATGACACTCTTGAAGTTGCTGAAAAAGACCCTATTAATCTGGCGAAGCTACATTTCTACATGGCTATCACAAGGACCTTCAGTCCTTTTCTTACCTTCTATCAAACGGATGTACCAGTGATTCCGTTCCTTGCCAAAGACTTGGCTGAGCTGATGAAGGTAATTCTATTACTGCACTCTACTCTGATAATGCTAATAATTAATCTGATCATTTTAATTGTAATCTTATGGAAGTTTGCATATTTTGCGGACAATGGTATTAAGCAAACAAAAAGAACAATACTTGTTACAATAGTATACTACAATAGTCTTTTTATGTTGAATTTCAATTAATTAAATTGAAATAAATTAAATGAAATATTTGGGTAACATTCTTTGTGTGTCTTTTGGCAGAGTATGCTGAGGCGTTTTGTGAAGAAAGAGGTACTCAAGGATATCGGTTCACTGCAGCTGGTCAGGCTGGATGTCAGTGACAAACAGAGCTGGGTCAACCTAAAGGAAGTAAACATGGGACTGGGTGCAGAATCACTCCTTAAGGTATTCTTTCACCTATAAAATTTTAATTTTGATGGATTCAGCTGAAAGCTTGATTTTTATAATAGGTAATAATAGGTTATAATAGGCTGTTTACATCCTCCCACCAGGAACTATAGAAACAGAAAAAGATAGGTGAACTCACAGCCCTGGAGTTTAGGAAAGACTGTGTCAAGGTGATGTGTACCATCACCCAGAAAGTACAGGAAAAGAGCCCATTAAAGTATCCTGTAGTGAGGCAGGTGGCCTGTTTGGACCCCAGCATGATGATGTCACGGTGCATGGATCGGCTGTGTTCTCAGGTCCTGTGATTTGGTGTCTTTCATGTGGTTACATCATGCTCATTGGAATCAGCTGCTAATCAGTCCCCGCACCAGGTGTCTCACATTACCGTCAGCTACATATACTCACCTCATTCTCTCCTTCCTTGTCTGATAGTTGTTCCGGATGTTGGACTGTCTTGTTGGGTTGTCTTGGTCTTGTTCGTGTTGGATTGTTTATTTCGCCGTTGATCGTCACTGGATTGTATTCATCACGGGAGATTCACGCCACGTCATCACCAGCCATCAAGCCACTGCGCCACCCAGCCGAGAGATAACATCATCACCCACGGAGTTCATCATTGTCTTCACGGAGTTTGTGTTCACCGTATTTGTTCGTCAATAAATATATGTTCACACTGCTTTTGCTTCCTATCACATTCATTACCATCACAGAACTATCAGACCACTTATGGAAGCAGCAGGCTCCACCCCACTCACGGCTGAGGAGGCTTTACGTTCCTGCATCTCTCGGCTGGAGACCCAGGAGAAGAGCTCGGCGGATACGGGAACAGCGATCCGAGCTCTTGTGGCGCAGGTATCTGAGCTCACCCAGCGGATGCAGAACTGGCAACAACCCACTGCGCCAACCCCACCACCCATGCCGCCCGCCCACCAGGAACCATCCGGGGCTGCCCAGTCACCCGAACCCCGCCTTCCCCCACCAGAGCTTTACAGCGGTGAGCCAAACTTCTGCCGGGCTTTCCTCACTAGATGCTCCGAGAGATAACATCATCACCCACGGAGTTCATCATTGTCTTCACGGAGTTTGTGTTCACCGTATTTGTCGTCAATAAATATATGTTCACACTGCTTTTGCTTCCTATCACATTCATTACCATCACAGATGATGTCTGACCCTGACTGGTGCAAGAGCAATATGACAAAACTGGTGCAGAGGTTTTTGCAAGCCCAACAGTTTTCAGGAGGTGTCTCTGCTGGTAGGAAAGATTAGTTTAGTTCTATCAGAGTGTATTAAATCAAGTTATGAAATATGCTTTTAAATGTAAAAAATGACTTGTGTAAATATTATGTATTAATTTATATGCAAGAAGAGAATTCTGGTCCAGGTATCTTCGAGCCTGCAGAAGGATGCTGACCAGCTTGCAGAAGAAGCTGAGGGAAAAGCTGACACCTTGATGTTACAGCTCATTACAAAATCCAACACACTGAGGAAGCGATATAAAGAAAAAACAAATGAATTACAGCAAATTGAGACAGAGTTGGATACAAAGGGCAAAGAACTGAGATCTATACAGTAAAAACCCAATGTTCAGATTATTGGCATGCAGTGTACATGCCTCATGTTACTGCTGTGCAGTTTGTTTGAAATCTTTGTAGGCTGTCGATGTTCTGCCTAATGTTTAGTCAGTCTTTGCACTATGTTTTGCAATTTATTGTTCTTTCACGCCTTCAATATGTCAATAAACAATGTGTGTTAAGGATCGTAATTGGTGGTATTGTTTGCTGTTTGCAAATTTGTTGATATGAAATTGGTCTTAAATTTAATTCTGCATGGTATTAAAAAGGTCTTAAAAAGTCTTAAATCTAACTTTCAGAAACCTGCAGATACCCTGATACAGTAGCCAGTACAAACATAACAGGGGATTTATCATTAACATTTGTTTCTTTGGATAATGTTATATGAAGCACCATTACTTCAAACGAGTTATACTTGTAGCCTGCCCTCTGAGAAATCCTGAAAACGTTGTTATAAATTGAAGCAACACCTCCACCTTTGCCTTTTAGACGTGACTCATGTTTATAACAGTAATCTTGGGGGGTTTAACTATTTCCCTGCATTTATCACATGTGAATCCCTCATCAGCGACAGAGATAGATAAACTGTACATGTGACAAGAGGTGCAAGAAACAATGATAGGAGAAGCCATTACTCACCGTGCTTGATGAAACTTCTTACTGCGGTTGTTTGATGAACTTGTGAAAAACTGGAGCGAGAGGAGAAAAGAATACCAAGTGTACACAAGAATACACAGCTTCAATGGAGGGACTGAGAGCTCTCGGACTAAATCTAAAATATCTTAAACTGTGTTCAGAAGATAAACGGAGGTCTTACGGGTTTGAAACAACATGAAGGTAAGTTATTAATTACATAATTTTGCTATCTGGGTGAACTAACCCTTTAATACAAAACACATAATACACCCTTTTTTGCCACCTGCTGGCATATTTTGTGTAATACGAAAAAATTATCACTGAACGAATCAGTGGACGATTCTGAACGAATTATTTTGTTGAACAAACTGAAAATGAACGAATCTCTTGAAAGAATCATAATTTCCACCACTACAAACTGGTGTGTGTGGACTCCGAAGTGCGGATGTAAAGTGCGATTGCGTCACAGCGTCACGACGTAAGCTGTCCCAAAGTCAGAATGCGCACTTGGAAGGGCGTATTTGAAGTGTGAATGCGTCACCGCGTCGCGACGAAGGCTGACGAATTTTGAAAGCGACTTCAAATGAGCCCTTCAATTCCCATGAAAACGAAGTGTACATCTGATGGACACTTCGCTCCCTACCATATCCCAGAATCACTTGCGTGCATACGACGGCGGTGTTTATATTCAAATAACAAGGCAGGTGAGAGTTCTGTGGGGGACTTCACATTGAAATGTAAGTATTGTGTTTTCATTTACCCAAATATCTAGCCAAAGTTTTAAAAGCCAGTGGTTTTTTTTTGTTGTTGTTTTGTTTTTTACATAAAGCCCACAAACAATAAGACAGTCAAGTCAAGATTATATATAGTAGGCTATAAGGCAATTGTCTTTCCCTCTGTTGTGTTTTTGAAGTGCTGTCATGCAAGAGATGTCTACAAATGCTTTAACCAAACTTTAGCACTTCAGTATTTTGTATGCATGTCCTGCTGTGTCATATTTTCTAATGTTAAGATCTCTTTGTTTTTTTATTTTTTTTATAAGTGTTTCCATTTTCTCGTTTTAGTACTATTCTGGAGAAAGTGAGCCTGCTGGGGAAAGATTTAATACAAAGTTAATAGACATTTTTTTGCTGAAATTCATTGTGCTGTTGTTGTTAACAGGCATGGTTTATTTGCTAAATGTCCTGGGACAGGTGAGGGAGACAGTAGAGCTGCTCAGGGAGGTAATCAAACTACAGAGAGAGAGAGAGAGAGAGAGAGAGAGAGAGAGAGAGAGAGATAGAGAGAGAGAGAGAGACAGAGTGGGAGGAGCACAGCTTTCTCTTCTTGAGAGAATGCTTAACAAATGTATTCTTCATCAGTCAAGAGAAAACAGTGGGGAAAAAATGGGTACATTACAGTTTTTCAGTATCTTTTTTAAATATCATATTGTCAATGAAACAACCTAATTTCTGTAGTTTATTTTTGTGGTGCAAGTTGTATACATTATTCATTTTTTGTGTGTAATTTGTTCGTAAATAAGTAATTTTTTTTTTTGCATATTCACGTGTAAATAAAAGAAGTACTTATGTACGTTGTTAATTTGTTTAATGCAGCTTATACATTTTTTCTCAAAACATTCTTTTATTTTTTCATCCTGTCAATATTTTTTTACACATTAAAACAAATTGCTCTATAATTGAAAGTACTTTTTACAACCATTTACAGCATAGTTTAGGTTTAAAATCAGAAAAACAACATCAGTTTGAGCCCAGCGCTGCTTCCATGTGTTCTGAGGTCTTCAGGAGGTGAATCTCTTGGTGAAGCAGAGACTTGGAGGACAATGCATTGACAGTGGAATGAGGCACATGTCAAACACTCTGGAGACCATCTTTATGATGTACCACTGGCAGCAGATAGAAGAGAAACACCAGGGTCTGGATTGTGTCACCCATCACTGTTGGCATTCACTTCTCAGAAGATCCAGGAGCACTGTCAGGGCCAAAACCATTAAACACCTGTCCAGCACTGCCACATTCAGCTCTATCCTGCACAGGGGTCTAGTCTGATTTAGGCAAAGAAATTGTTTAGCTCCATGACAATGTAATTAGTAGAAGAAATATTGAGATACTTAAGTAAACTACTTTTAGTAACTACCAATACCATATTGGCTAAAATCTACTAGTCATGTTTAAAACCCTAGCTGAAGGGATAGTTAACCCAAAAAGGAAAATTACAAATCTAGAACAACTGGGTGAGCAAAGGATCACAGAATTGTCATTTTTCGCTGAACTATCCTTTAAGTAGAAGTATTATCTTGCATACTCTAATATACTTAAGGTATTGAGAGTAAAAGTAAAGGTATGTACAGTATTATTCTGAAAAATAATTTGTTTAATTTCTAAATATGTTTAATGTTATTCAATTTAAAGTTGCCTACTAATACACTGTTCAGTAGTTTAATCTACAACAATGCATCATGTTGTAAAATACCATATTTTTGTAGTGCTGCTGTCTGTGAGAAAAACAAAACAGTACTTTATATTTGTATATTTGAGTAAACTTAACTAAAGTACTTCCTTACAGTCCACCTCTGATTAAAGTAACAACATTTATTGTCAGAATATTAAAATCAAACAGAGCACTGTTCATACTATGCACTTTTTTCAGTTTTATTTTCATGCTTAACTGCTTAATAAAAACGGGTTGCAAACATGTCTACATATGATCACCATGGTCAAGACAATAAATAACATAAAATCGCACCTTTGTAAGATATCAGTAAGCATTTTAACTGATATGTGTGTTCGTGTATTTTATAGTTTTTCATATGTATCATTAACGTTACATTATTCAAGTAAGCTCCAAACCAGTACCTGCATTTAAAGTTGTAATTTGGACAAAGGACGCAGCAAACCAGTGTAACTTGGCCTCGGTCTTGGTTATGCCGGAGGCTTCTCCACTTTGACGTAAAACATAAAAACAAAAACCGCTCTGGCTCCACCTCTCCTGGCAGGATTGTCCTCTCGTCAGTGCTCCGCTCGCACCGTTGCTATGCGACAGAGCGCTAATCGGAAACACCAGGTGGAGGAATTAGGAAATTCTGCGAAGGCGGAGCATCTCACGCACTTCGGAGGGCCCTTCGTGTACTTCGGAGACCGGTCTTCGAAGTCCGTGGCCTTCTGATTAAACAACAGTCCGTGGCCTTTGAAGTGCGTACACTCAAATTGGGGACACAGCTAGAAAGTGATTTGTTCATTTTGTGTTGACCGCACATGCGCATTACGCAACATATGGGTTCTGAATCGACAGGTGAGGTCTGAGTCTTTTATTCTTCCTGTCACTCCCATAGAGACGGAAAGAGAAAAGATTAGTTCATTTTGCTGAACGAGACTCAAAGATCCGAGTGAGTAAAATGATCCGAGCAATTGGTCCACACTGACAGTTGCAGCGCAATATGAAAGACTTCGTCTTAGGTTTAACAACAAACAACCTATGAAACTAATAATGAACAATATGAAACGAAAATGACATAAGCTTAATTTAAAATGGCTTATGAACTGTAGGCTATTTAGAGGTGGATAAACACACTTTGGAGGTGGGTAAATGCTATTTCCCGAATTTTGGGACGAGCGTTTAGCCTCCACTACATCCCTGCTTGTAATACATTTAAATTTGTTTAAAGCTACATATTTATGCATCAAGTTCAAGTCATTAGTAATTTCTTAAAGGGCCTGTTTTTCCAAAAATGACAGTTCTGTCATTATTTACTCACTCTTTGTTGTTTCAAACCTATATTACTTAATTACTGTATTATAATAATATAATAATAAGCCATTTTTTTTACCTGTGAATCAGACATCCTCTTGGGACCCAGTCTCAAACCGAATGAGCACCATAATGTAAATTTATGCAGTCAAAGTGGTTATATTGCCAGAATATAACTTAACCTTGTGTTAACACCATCTTTAATTATGTACTAAATAATATCTTCTGTTGCTGAAGTGGGAAAAAAATTAACATAACACACACATATTGTATATGTTAGATTTGCCTACAACAACTGTCAACGTGTGTTTAGAACTGAAATTTGAAAATGTTGTATATTAATCATTTTAGTCTTTCATTCACTGTTTTCTAGGGTTGGGTATCGATTGTTTTTTTTTTCATAAATTTGTGCAGTTTATGGAGCTAATATAGCCCCACTAAAATGGCTTAACAAGGCCCATGCTTCTAACGTCCTGTAACGACATAAAAACTTCCAAATTACAGGAAGAAGGAGGTTGGAACCGGCGGACAATCAAAATGAACTTTAATAACAAAATAAAACACAAAACACCACGACAGCCCCTCGCGGACGACTATCGCGTACAAACAAAAACTAAACACAAACTAAAATCCAGGCCTGGTCCTCTCTCGTCCTTCTCTGTCGTCGCTCCTCTTTTGAATCCTTCCAGTCTCTTCCGTGGGATTCGAGACTGGTGTCGCAGGTGACGTTCATTTCCAATCACTCCACCGGCCTCGCTCCGTTCCCACGTCTCTCGACCCTGCCACACTCGTCACATACCCCCATCGCTCTACGACCCCCCCCCCTGCTCACGGTGACCTGCGGGAACCTTGGAAGTAGGACAGATGAGGCGAGAGAAAAGGAGATAAAAGGATGAGGAGCGACAGAGACGAGAGAGGGGAGAGAGTAGTAAAAAAAAAAAAATTCTGGTTCCCAGACGCACTGCCGCTCGGCCCTCCACCAGCTGGGTGAACTCCCCCGCGGTGGCTGGCGGTGATACTGGATTGCCCTCTGCGGTTGGCACGACACTCCTCCGCCGCCCGTTGGACAGCCGGCAGGAGTCCCCCGTTCCCTGCTCCTCCCCATTCTTGGTGGACGGCAGCCGGCTCTGGCCTCTTGGCAAACGGCGCCGACTCCTCCGCTCCCTCACGGATGGCAGCCGCCCCTCCACATCGCGGGCAGCCGGCAGCGAGCTCGTCCATCCCCGGCAACTCACTCCAGATCACCACCTCATGCGTCCATGGCGCCAGACTACGCCCGCTCGATGGCACCGCGGGTTCACCCCACTGTCAAGGGATCTTCGGCAGCGATCCAATCACTCCACCGGCCTTGCTCCATTGCCATGGCAGAAACCATTCTTCAGAAACTCAAGCTGAGTCGAAACGCTAAGGGGAACGCCCTCTGCGTGACCGTGCTCTGAATCACATGTGTAATCAGCCCAATGGAAAGACAAGATTTCATAGGTGGGTGACATCATTGACCAGGAAGCTTAAAAGCATGTGCGGCTGTGCCGGCGTCAGCTTTCTGTCATTTCAGCAAGCATTCTGTGTGTTGTCAGTCTCAATCCGTGTTGTGAGTCTTATTTACCATTGTTTATCTAGTGTTCCTGTAGCTCAGTTGGTAGAGCAATGCTTAACAAGCTCAAGGTTGGGGGTTCAATTCCCCGGGAACACATGATAGGTTAAAATTGATAGCCTGAATGCACTGTAAGTCGCTTTGGATAAAAGCGTCTGCTAAATGCATAAATTTAATTTAATTTAATTTAATCTTCCACAACCCCTAAATAAGCTCCACTATGCTGAAAGCTCAGTCTAATACAAAACATAAGGGCGAAACCAAGTCACGTTTTAGATCGTATTTTCCTCCCTGCCCACACTACATTATGGGTGGGGATACACTGAGTCTATGCGTGGCTCTTGAGGGGGCATTGCGAGCGCCGAGGCGGAGCAGCGGCTGCATTCGTGGGGTTCACAGTTAGATATGCTGGAGGGAATGGAGACAGACTCATCTCTATCTCCTTCCTCACCCACCAGATCTGCCCGATCTCTGGGTTCAGAAGCCTGCACTGCGGCTATTTCGTCCCGGGTGGAAGCTCAACACTTCGCCTGTCTTCTTCTGAGGAGGCTGATGTGGAGAGTGTTGATGAGGTCTTGCGCTCTCTATCACCCCAGTAAAAGGAGCTGTTGGAGATGGTGACTCGTGTGGTAGCCCAATTAAATATCGATTGGCCCGCTGACAGTCATACGGAGCCACAGCGAAGCAAGTTGGATGAAAGTTTCCTGCGGTCAAGGCCACCACATCCATGTCAGAGCCTGCCGTTATTCCTAGACCTCCACACAGAGGTTTCGAGGTCGTGGGCTAAGCCACTCACTGTCAAAAAGTTTCAGACACTGCTGGGTCTGATGGCAGCTGCGCCCAATATGATACTTCTTGGCCTGCTGTACATGAGACCCCTACAGTGGTGGCTCAAGACCAAGGGTTTTTCTCAAAGGGGGAATCCACTTCAAACTATCAAGGTCACGTGAGGATGCCTCCATGCCTTAGACATATGCAAGAAACCTTGGATCAGGGCCCAGTGCTAGGAGCTCCTTGTCGCTGTGTAATGACAGTGACGGATAGTCATATGTGGCCACCCTGCCCGTGGTCTGTGGAATGGTCGCCATCTGAGATGGCATATCAGTTGTCTGGAGATGCTGTCCGTGTATCGAGCATTAAAACACTTCCTACCAGACCTGAGATGTCACCATGTGTTGGTGCACACCAATAACACATCAGTGTGTGGTCCCAGGACAAACTTCTCTCACTCAGAGCAGTATTTATTTCTGGGTATCTCAATATGGGAGCAGACGTCCTGTCGAGATAGGGGCAGAGGCCCGGGGAATGGATGCTTCCCCCTGAGATGTTGAAGTGGAAATGGAGAGTTTTTTGCCAGGCTCAGGTGGACCTTTTTGTGACTCAGGAGACATTGCAATGTCCCTTCTGGTTCGCTCTAGTTCATCCAGCTCCTCTGGGACTGGACACTATGGTACAGACTTGGTCGAGGATTCGTCTGTACGCTTTTCCCCCGATTGCTCTACTCCCGGGAACTCTGGCGAAAGTACGTTGGGACAGGGTTTGGCTGTTATTAGTGGCCCCGTTCTGGCTGTGTCAGAGTATGGTTCTGCGGGATAGAATGCTGTCCGACTTGAAGCGATGACTATCCATTGTGACATGAAGTAATATATATATATATATATATATATATATATATATATATATATATATATAAGTGATATATATATAAGTAACAGAATCACAGTTAGTTTAGTGCTGATTTTCTTTCCATTTTGTTTTGTTTTCTCTGTCTCCCGGAATGGAATCACAGAATCACAGTTAGTTTAGTGCTGATTTTCTTTCCATTTTGTTTTGTTTTCTCCGTCTCCCGGAATGGCTATCCCAGCAGTCCAACTCCTGTGCCTGGAATCTCCCTTGTCTCCGCTGGTTCAGTCCAGTCCCATATCTCCTGTTTCTCTGCTGGTTCTGTCCAGCCCTGATCCTCCTGTGTTTCCTCCTGGCCTCCCTCTCTCACCCCCTCCTAGACAGCCAGTTCCTCAACCTCATCTCCACTGGTGCCAGTCAGTCCCACAGCTCACCCTCAGTCAGCACCATCTGGGCGCTCCGGTCAGCCTCGGGACTTCCAGTCTCCATCTTCACCTTGGCGTAAGGATTCCCTGTCTCTGCCTCCAGCCTCTGAGCCCTGGTCTCCACCTCGGTCCTTCGACCCAGTGGCTCCACCTTGGCTCTTAGCTCCATCGTCTCCACCGTGGCCCGGCATCTCACCAGCTCCACCGTGTTCCCTCATCCCTCCAGCTCCAACTTGGTCAGTCAGCGACCATCTGCTGCCTCGGGACTCCATTCCTCTGGCTTCGCCTCATCACTCCATCCCTTCGGCTCTGTCAGGCTCCTCCTTTCCTCCGGTTCCGCCTCCTTCCTCAGTCACTCCAGCTCCACAGCGGTCTTCCGGGGCCCCGCCTCCGCCTTGGCCCTCCGGATCCTCGGCTTCACCCTGGCTCTCCGTCTGCTTGGCTCCAACCTGGGCTCCTGATCCACCAGCGCAGTCTCCATCAATCCGCCCCCGGGTGTCGTCGGCCCCTCTTCCACCATGGCTCCTCCCACTGTCAACTCCACCGTGGGTCATCTTGGCTGGTCTCTGGAGGACCATCTGGCTTCTCCTGCTCCAGGCTCCTTCTTGGCTCCTCCCTCCTACTCCACCGTGGGTCCATGCTCCATACTTCCTCTCCATTTCCTGCCCCTTTCCTGCCCCACACCCACCTCCAGAACCCCCACCCTCCCTCCACTGGAACTCCTCTTTCGGTGCGAGGAGTTTGTTTGTGTGCTGCAGTGTGTCCCTGTGTTTAATAAGCACCGTGTACGCATGTTGCGGACCCGACTATACTAACATGCTCTTTAAATAACAAAGAAAAAAGACTTGGTTGCTACAAATGTGACTGCATCGTATAATAATTGCTGTTAATAATGTTCATCGTCTGGCTGACTATGTCTTTGTAGAAAAGTAATTTTTCTGTAAATTTACTTTGTAATGATTTGTATCTTAAAAAGTGCTATACAAATAAACTTGAATTGAATTAAACTTTAGACCAGGTTTGAGTTGGTGAATTTATGAGTAATAAAGTCTTATTTCACTCATCCTCGGCTCAGTGTACCTTCCGGGCAGCACAGTGTGACAGCCATCAATGAAGCAAAGATTTCAGTAGTTCACGCTTACATATAATTAGCTGAGGTATGGTATGCGTATTTGGTGTGCTGTTCGGGGAAGGGCTCCGAGCTCGGGAATGGCCCGAACCTAGAGTACCCCCCAAAAAGCAAATGCATAAGAGGACAGCCGCCAGTTTAAAGAATGCCCCCCCCCAAAAAAAATAGCATAGAGTACTGGCGGTGGCTGATTTGGTTTTCTAAGAAGTCGTCTCGTTGGCAGGCTGGAAGGGCCTACGTACTCCGGAGGGAGCGACTTAGGCATTGGGAGAGTAGGCCCTACCGGCTGCAGGTAGTGAACTACGTGGTTGTTGGCGCCCGGTCGGTAGGGCTCGAGCCGATGCTCAACGGGAGCTGTGGAGGACCCAAGTTGCCTCGACCGGAATAGGTCACGTTGTCGGGGTACGGGCCCTACTGGCTGATAGCCCCTGCTATTCAGTGGGCGAAGGGCCTAATGCTGACCGAGAGGGCCCATGAAGCCTCCGACAGGAGATTGAGACTCAGAATGACGGACGTCTGGGTCCTCTCAGTTTGGCAGATAAAAAGCTTTGGGCTGGCTGACAAGGAGGACTCTGGCGACATCCGAAGGGAGATCCCGACTCATGGCATCGGATGGATGAGACTCGCTTGTGGCCTGCAAGCATAGGCCCGACCGGGAGAACTCTCGCCAGACATCTGAAGGGAGCGTACGCATCAGACAGGTAAGCCTCGCCAGACGGGGAGAGTGGAAAGGAAAACCCGACTTGGAGGACTCTCACGGCATCTGATGGGGCATTAAACTCAGAACATCGAATGGGTAAGCCTCGCCAGGCGGGGTTAAAAGATGTGAGGGTAGCTGAGAGGTTTTTTTTTTTTTGCAGGATTTGACGAGAGGTCGAGACTCGTAGCGTCGGACAGTTAAGCCTCGCCTACCGTCAAATGGAAAGGTAAGTTGCGTGGCCGAGAGACTCTTACCGACGTCCGAAGGGAGCACACGCATCGAACGGGTTAAGTCTCGCCGACCGTAGAGTGGAAAGGTAAAGGTTGTCTGTCCAGGAGGCTCTCGCCGGTGTCCGAAGGGAGCACACACATCGAACGGGTAAGCCTCGCTGACCATAGAAAAGGAAAAGGTAAGGTTGTCTAACCGGGAGGCTCTTGCCGGCATCCGAAGGGAGCACACGCATCGAACGGGTAAGCCTCTCCGGATGTGGGACAGAAAAGGTAACATTAGGTGGCCAGGAGGCTCTTGCCAGCATCCAACGGGGACTTCCTGTTCCCGGAAACAACTGCGTAAGCCTTGCAGGCCGTAGGATGAAAGAGGTAAGTTTGTGTGGTCGTGAGGCTCTAGTTGATGTCTTATGGGAGTTTGCTACTCATGGCCTTGACGACCGTAGGAAGGAAGGAGGGTTTATTTGTGTTTTTGGTACTTGCGGCATCGAACGGCTTGCTTATTGGGTTTTGCGACCTAGACCACTTGGAATGGTAGTGGTTGTCTGGCCAGGAGGCTCTTGCCAGCGTCCGATGGGAGCACTCGCATCGAACGGGTGAGCCTCGCTGGCCAAAGGATGGAAAAGGTCAGGTTTTCTAGCCGGGAGGCTCTGACCAACGTCCAATAGGAGCTTAGCTCTAGGAATCGAATGGGTAAACCTCTCTGGCTGAAGGACGGAAAAGGTTGTCTAGCCGGGAGGCTCTTACCTTCGTCCGACAGGAGCTTAGCTCCCGGAATGGAACGGTTAAGCCTCGCTGGCCAAAAGACGGAAAAGGTAAGTTTATCTAGCCGGGAGGCTCTCACCTACGTACAATGAGAGCCCCGACTCCATGCATTGGATGGGTAAACCTCTCCGTACATAAGACAGAAAGGCAAGAAAGGTAGCCGGGGGCTTTCACCTACGTCCGAAGGGAGTGTGGCTCCTGGCAACGAACGGGTAAGCCTTGCTGGCTGCAGAATGGAAAAGATGAGGTTGTCTGGCCGGGAGGCTCTCGTCAGCATCCGATGGGAGCTCGAGCTCCTGGCATTGAAGAGAGAAGCCTCGCCAACCATAGGATAGAAAAGTTAAGGTTATCTGGCCGGGAGGCTATGGCCGGCATCCGGTGTTTTTTTTTATTTTATTTTTTTTTTAAATTTGAGACACTGGATGGGTAGTCTCTCTGGCCATCAGAGGGAAAATTGACATTGTTTTATCTGCGAAGCACCCGTTGGTGTTCGGCGAAAGCTTAATTTGCGGTATTGGATGGGTACATCTTGCCATCGGAGGGAAAATTTTTTTAGCTGCGATGTACTCGTTGGTGTTCGATAGGTACATGTCGCAGACTGAAATAATTTATTTATTTATTATTTTTTTTTTTTAAATCGGGTAAGCTTTGCTGGTAGTCGGATGGAAAGTCCAAGATTGCTTAAGCGGGAAAGCTCTTGCAGCGTCTGACAGGAGTTTAATACTCGCGATGTCATACGAGTAAGCTTTGCTGATAGTTGAACGGAGAAGGCAAAGGTTGGCTCAACCAGGAGCACTCTTGCACCGCCTGACAGGGAGTTCAATACTAAGGATGATTTGGTTGTCTACGAGGGTAGGCGCTGTGAGGCTTATTGAATAATTTTTTAGCAAATCCGATGAGCTGCTTCCGATAACGAGTCATAAAAATCTTGGTGCAGTCATTGTATGCGAAATTAAGCATGCAAAAAATAAATTGAATTTCCTGTACCAGTGTACCCCGAATAGGTGCCATGAATCAGCGATGTGGTCGTTGTCAAATCGTCATATTGTCGGCATGTGAGATCGATGGTACATATCGGCGATGTAATCGTGCATGGGTGGAGTTAGAGAAAGATTCTTTATTCTTATCAGAGCTTACTATTTGCCATTTTAACCATGCAGGTGCACGAAAAAGAGCCTATGGAATCACCAATAATCGAAAAATATACTTTCAGACGTACTGATAAACTGGCATTAAATATAAAATACTATATTTAAAACAGCTGGTTCATTTAGTTGGCACTACTGTCATCTCACTTGTCCTGTGACGAATTTTCCGCATCTGCGCACGGAAGTTATCAGTCTAAATGTTCTGCAAAATCAGTCAACGTTGCAAAAACAATAGTGGATTTCATTTAAAGTCCAACGATTTAACGCTAATATGGACGTAAACGAACGCTTTAAATATAAGGTATTCAAAAACAGGTAAGTTCATATATTTGGAGTGAGTTCGGTTGAACTGATGCCTTGGTCATGCACGCTCCGGACCACATGCCTCATGATGGGACCGACGTGCTGCCCCGGAAACAAGAATGAGATTAAACTCCGTTAGTGAGAGCTCGTTTAAAATATGGCACATATCGGATTACCTGTTACAGTATGATGGAATACCTTATATCTGCAACGATGTATGTCTATTTGTGGCTGGAGACTTCTTCGCCGCCTATGGGCTCGAATCATCCTTTGAAAAGCACGGGCGAGCGTGAAATGCAGTGCTGAGATGGGATAACGGAGCAGTTTGATAGCTGATTTATGGTAGGCCGCCTAATAATGATAATAAAAAACGTTGATTGGAGAATGAGCCAAATATCGTCTTTGCTATTGTCGATACATGATATTATGACCGCAACCTAGGATGCATGGCATACCTTTCAAGCGGAGATGATGTGAGGCAGTGAGGAGATACAGAAAAGTCTCCTGCGGGAGCAGACACCGCTGCGGTGGTGAGGAGATACGGAAAAGGCTCCTGCGGGAGCAGACACTGCTGCGGCAGTGAGGAGATACGGAAAAGGCTCCTGCGGGAGCAGACACTGTTGCGGCAGTGAGGAGATTCGGAAAAGGCTCCTGCGGGAGCAGACACTGCAGCAGCAGTGGGGGGATGCGGAGAACAGAGAAGTAAAGGGGATTATGAGAAGCGGAGTGGAGGAGAGATAGCTGCTTGGGCCACCTACGGAGCTTGCTTCGGCTGCTAGAAGAGTTGGCTGCGGGAAGAGTAAAAGGGTTAGTAACATTTAATGGGGCAAGCTAAAAAATGAATGGGTAGCCTAATGTGTTGCCAGCTTAGCAATTGGTTGCCTGATTTGACAATTCCTCAAGCCTTTTCCAAATTATTATGTTCCTGTTGGAAAAGCATCTTTCCTCTCATTTGGCCTCCAGCCTTTTTAGACGGTCTTCAGACAGATACACTTGGAACGTTGTTTTCACATTGTAGTATGGACTGTGGAAACAGAGGTTTTTGTAAACGATGAAGCATGTTTAGTCTTGTAAGGCGTTGTACCGAAAGACATGATTATAGCAGTAACGTTAGCCCCTTATCAGTCACCCCCCATTTTTTGGCATGGAGACAAATTACATACCCAAAATAAAAATGTTTCTGCTCATGGTTCTTTCTGACTAGATACATGATCAACATTTGTCCACGAGCTGACACTTCAACGTTTACCCTTGAGGAATCGGAATCGTTTTCCTGACATAAAAATACTAAATAACTGTCACTGAAACTATGTTTTATCGAAACATTGGTCAAATATCGAAGCTAGAGTCTTTAGATTTCAATTTATGCATGGTTTGTCCAGATCAAGTAAGAGAGTGATGTTTAACGTGCTGTGAAAGTGAAACGATGATAAACTGGGGCTGTTGGCGATGTTTGCGAGCAAATGGGTTAATAGCAGTTGTGTGCTATTCGCTTCCAAGTGGTTTCTAAAGATATTTACTTGCCTGTTTTTGTATTACGGTCCTAAAAAGGCAACAAAAATTTTACTCACGCTTGCTGTCCTGCATCAAAACACAGGGCAGTTGCGTTTTGGATGAATTTTGAGTGATCACGCCAGTGAATGGTGAAATTGGTCCCTAAATAAATTGGTCTTGCCGGAATACTTGCATGGAAATTAAAATTTTAAAATGTATGCATTTAGCAGACGCCTTTATCCAAAGCGACTTACAGTGCATTCGGGCTATCGTTTTTTTTTTTTTTTACCTATCATGAAACTTATGTATGTATAATTTCAGTGAGGTTTAAACATGCGCGGTAAGGCGAATGTAATGTCTTGGACATTTCGGTGTGGATTAAGACTCTGGAAATAATGCCTTGGCTTCGTGGTTAAAGTGGCATTGTCGTCCGACGGAACTACGTTTGTGTCCGTCTTCCAAATCTATGCGCACTCCACACTCCAGATCGGCAGGTGTCGGAAATGCACCTTTACACTGGTTTGCCAAAACCACCATGAAACAGTAGTAGAAAAAGAAGACGGAACTGCGTCATGACGTCGTTTAGCGAACTTTAGCCGCGAACCTGCTTTTAGTGTCTTCGCCTGAAAATGTATTGGTTTACGTCACGCGGTCTGCGCCGCTAGAGGAAGCAGCCTCAAACTGAGCCTCGACCGGAAAAGCCGCGGTGAAAGGCTGAGCCGCGGCGGGAAGTGAGAGAGGCTTGCTGCGATGAGAACTGGGGTGCGGCCCTGTCACAGTGTCTGGGTTGTGTTCCCTGGGTTTCCACTAGGTGTCCTCCTTTCCCACGGTGTCTGTCTCCTTATCACTTCCTGTTCCCTTATTTGGTCACCTTCCTCCTATTAGTAATTGATTGTTCCCCATCTGTCTCCTGTTCCCTCATTATCCTTCTGTGAATTTATACCCGGTCTGTCTGAGTCTGTGTTACGGAGTCCTTGTTTATGTGATGTTAATTCATGTCCGTCATCTAGTTGTGCTCTTGCCTTGGGCTACAACGATGCGGCCCTCAAGGACTATTTTAATGGCGGGCTGGATGATCCAGTGTCTCAGGAGGAGATGGCGCAGTTAGAGACACTGGAATTCTGGGAATTCGTGCGCTACCTGCAGCATCGGCTTCGGTGGGATGCCCCAGCCACTTCTGTCTCTTCCGGCGGGGTGGTCGTCAGCCCAGCACCACTGCCCAGGATGGCAACCAGCCAAGCGCCACAACCCAAGATGGCCGCCAGTCCAGCACCACTGCCCAGGATGGCTACCAGCCAAGCGCCACAGCACAAGATGGCCGCTAACCCAGCGCCAATGCCCAAATTGGCCACCGTTCCAGCACCACAGCCCAAGATGGCCGCCAGCCCAGCGCCAATGCCCAAATTGGCCACCGGTTCAGCTCCACAACCCAAGATGGCCGTCAGCCTAGCGCCACAGCACCAGATGGCCGTCAGTCCAGCGCCACAGCACAAGATGGCCGTCAGTCCAACGCCACTGCACAAGATGGCCGCTAATCCAGCGCCAATGCCCAAATTGGCCACCGGTCCAGCGCCACAGTACAAGATGGCCACCAGTCCAGCGCCACAACCCCATATAGCCGCCAGCCCAGCACCACAGTACAAGATGGCCGCCTGTCCAGAGTCATGGCCCAAGATGGCTGCTTGCCCAGCGCCGCTGCACAGGATGAGAGTCTCAGCTGACCCTCCGGAGTCGATTCAGGTGCCAGTGGACCCTCCAGAGTCGAGTCGGGTGCCAGTGGACCCTCCAGAGTCGAGTCGGGTGCCAGTGGACCCTCCAGAGTCGAGTCAGGTGCCGGTGGACCCTCCAGAGTCGAGTCAGGTGCCAGTGGACCCTCCAGAGTTGAGTCAGGTGCCAGTGGACCCTCCAGAGTCAGGGTTAGTCACCGCTGATCCTCCAGAGTCAGGGCTAGTCACCGCTGATCCTCCAGAGTCAGGGCTAGTCACCGCTGATCCTCCAGAGTCAGGGCTAGTCACCGCGGATCCTCCAGAGTCAGGGCTAGTCACCGCGGATCCTCCAGAGGCTAGGCTGGTCACCGCGGATCCTCCAGAGACTAGGCTGGTCACCGTTGACCCTCCAGAGACTAGGCTGGTCACCGTTGACCTTCAAGGACTGAGTCAAGTCACCGGTGACCTTCAAGGACTGAGTCAAGTCACCCCTGATCTTCATGAACAAAGGCAAGTCACCCCTGATCTTCATGAAAAAAGGCAAGTCACCATTGATCTTCATGAGCAAATACAAGTCACCATTGATCTTCATGAGCAAATACAAGTCACCAAGAATCTTCATGAGCAGTGTCAGGCCAGCACAAATCTTCTGGAGTCCAGTAAGGACACCAGGGAATTACCAGAGTTTCGTCGTCCCGTTGGTCCAGCCGCACGGAGGTCTGCTCCGCCTTGGGGGGCTCTGGTCCTGACCACATGGCTGTGGTGGTCTTCTGCTCCGCCCTGGGGGCCTTCCACCCTGACCACACGGCTGTGGGGGTCTTCTGCTCCGACCTGGTGGACTTTGGCTTCGTCCACAAGGACGTGGTGGTCTTCTGCTCCGCCCTGGGGGGCTTCCGTCCTGACCACACGGTTGTGGTGGTCTTCTTCTCCGCCCTGGGGGGCTTCCGTCCTGACCACACGGTTGTGGTGGTCTTTTGCTCCGCCCTGGGGGGCTTCCGCCTTGACCACACGGCTGTGGTGGTCTTCTGCTCCGCCCTGGGGGGCGCCACATGATGTCCTTATGGATTTCACTTCTGTGTTTCTTGGGTTCTGTTATGTTCCTGTCTGTTCCCCTCAGTGAGTCTGGCCCTCCGTCCCTCCCCCTGAGCCTCCACCTGTCCGCCTTGACCACACGGCTGTGGTGGTCTTCTGCTCCGCCCTGGGGGGCGCCACATGATGTCCTTATGGATTTCACTTTTGTGTTTCTTGGGTTCTGTTATGTTTCTGTCTGTTCTCCTCAGTGAGTCTGGCCCTCCGTCCCTCCCCCTGAGCCTCCACCTGTCCGCCTCCCTCCTGGTCTGTGTCGTGTCTTGTCTTGTCGTGGAGCGTCTGGGAGCCGCTCCGTAGAGGGGGGGTCCTGTCACAGTGTCTGGGTTGTGTTCCCTGGGTTTCCACTAGGTGTCCTCCTTTCTCACGGTGTCTGTCTCCTTATCACTTCCTGTTTTCTTATTTGGTCACCTTCCTCCTGTTAGTAATTGATTGTTCCCCATCTGTCTCCTGTTCCCTCATTATCCTTCTGTGAATTTATACCCGGTCTGTCTGAGTCTTTGTTACGGAGTCCTTGTTTATGTGATGTTAATTCATGTCCGTCATCTAGTCGTGCCCTTGCCTTGTGTTCATGTTTTGTTTATGTTTTGGATTTGGATATTCTGGTTTTGACCCTGCCTGGACTGTTTACCCCTTCGGATTACCCTTTAATAAATGACTTCCCTGCAATTGGTTCCCTCTCCGTGTTTTCTGTAACACCGATCGTGACAGGCCCAGGCTGGTTGAATGGCTGCTACTGCTGCTGCAATCCAGCGCTCGAGGACAGCTCGGTCTTGGGCGACACAATCGCTGTGTCGAGCGAGGCGAGCTCGGGGCTTGCACGGTCTATTTGCCACGACGTGTGGCTTGGCGAGGAGAGCAGCTGTCGCGATGACGTTTAATGGTGCTCAAAGGCCGTGTTTGGCTGAGTAGGAATGATCGCAGGTCCAGCAAGAGCAGCAGATCTGATAAATCCCCAGTATAGCTCTCTTCATTGGTAGCAAAATTGGGTCTGTGATAAGGTGACAGACGAAGCGAGCCAGCATGCTGATAAACCATCAAAGGATAGAGGTAAGTCAGCGATATTTATACTGTGGGATTGATTACTTGATTATAGTCCACCTGTGTTGATTAGGCTAAGTATCTGACGCGCTCCTCCCGAATCTTGTTAATAAAAACGTCATTTATTTCTAACATTTAAAAAAATTCCAAAAAAAAAACATTAGTGCCCTAGGAGACTTCTTGAAGTAGAAACGTAGGTTTTGATTAAGGTTTTTAATTTTAATAGTTTTTTTCTTTCTCAGGTAGATGCTGGAACAAAAAGCAGCCATGCCACAGCAATAAAAATGGAAACTTCTATTAAAGTGGCTCCGTAACATAGGAGACTAATGATAGGAGCAGAAGTGCCATGACATGTGGCTAAGCACGGTGACCCATACTCAGAATTAGCGCTCTGCGCGCACACACACACACACTGTGGGCAGTGGGCCCACATGGGCCCAAAAGGGGCATGTTTGCTATTTATAGTGGATGCACTGTGACATGCTATGATTTAATGAATTAAACTGCAGATCACATGTTATGAGAAAATATTTTAGTGAGAACAATGATCAATGATGCACACTAACCTCTGTATTTTGGCAAACAGCGGTGTTTGCCAAAATACAGAGGTTAGTGTGCATCATTGATTCGGTGGTCAAACATACCATTGTCTGATTTGAATAGGTCCATTGATAATAGCTTACTGTACAAACACAGCTGCACATGTTGATGTTGTGTGAAGGCATCTCCACAACATTTATTTTTAAAATTCTTTGTCAGACAGTCAGACAGTTGTATTTACAATGCATTAAATAGCTGCTTCCACTAAAATAGCTGATGTTCACCTTATCAGCAAAACTGCATACATTTAATTTTATTTAGATTGTTAAAAACAATTCAAAAAAATTTTTTGCCAGTGTAAAAGAACAAGCTCAACTCTATTATAAAATAATTATCTGAGAACTATTTTAAACAGTGTTGTTTTTATTGGTAATTTGATATATTTTTTCTAAAACATAACAAGGATATTGGATGATGTTTAGCAATAAAAATTGTGTATGGCACAAATGGAATTTATAGTCTGTATTTCATATACCCTTATGCCTTGTACCTTTGACAGTGTAGTACCTTTTATCACGTCGATGGAAGTATGCATAGAAATGATATTCAGATGAGATTATGCATAGTAAAACTAGCCGTTATAAGCACTAGGTGTTGTAAGCTCCATATATGGTTATTTCAGGGAGGAGTCAGGGTAGAGAGGCACTTGCGCACAATCTTCCCGTGACTGGGATTTATAAAGGGGTTTTTACGGAGGTTCTGGAGTACGCATGGTTTTATAAATCTGAAAACTTTTTTGTCCGGACAAAATCTAGCTTTTGTGCATAGGTACACTTTTAGGATGATATCTACAAAGAGATTTATAAAATGAGACCCCTGCCTCTGCCAGACAAACTGCTGAAATACTAAAAGTTTGTACAGAAAGGAAAGGAAACATTTGTCTCGTTCAATAGCCCTGAGGAGGATGTTTCATCTTTCTTTAAATAGACAATGCTGAGCTATGAAACGATTGACCTGTTCACGCACAAGATAATTCAGATAGACTGTGAAACCAATGCATGGAAATGTTGCATAGAATTGGCAAAAAGCCTCTTAATGGTTAATGCATCCTCAGTGTCTCGTAACCTGGCAGTTAAGAGCGCATTTTCTCTGGCAGACGGTCAGACTAGTAAAGGCACATAGAAACCTGAATGAGTAGGCAGGTCTGTGTTTGTTCAGTGTTGGATTACTACTTCTGCAAAAATGTTGGCAGCATGCTCTATGAACAGATTTATTTTTCCACAGACCTTTCTCTTTGCTTAACACAGTCTGGAGATTGTTCTTCAGTAATAACTGTAGCAATAGAAGGCAAGGAAGGTAGAGGTCAAAATAAATGTTTCCAACTCAGCATAAATATAACCCACAGAATCTAATTTTGGCTGAAATCCATTATATATATATATAGTGATATTCTCAATGTTACCCAGAAAACTACGGAAGGTCTAATCGGCCATGCTTTATAATTTTTTTCCTTTTTGTCTTCTCGTTATAACGAAAGTCGTTTTCTTGTTATAACGACTTAATTTTCTCCTTATCTCGACATAACGAAAGTCGTTTTCGAGTTATAACGACTTAATTTTCTCGTTATCTCGACATAACGAAAGTTGTTTTCTCATTATAACGACTTAATTTTCTCTAATAAGTTACAAAACTGAACCAGCAGGTGGCACTTAAAAGTGAGTTTAATCCAAGCAGCTCAAGATCTTAGAATAGTTCTGCATTCTTCTGAAGGCACTCCGTCTGTGTTCGCGGTGTTGCCATTTAAACATGTTAATTACAAAAACAAAACGTCTGGTGTACTGTCTCTGGAAAAATCAACAGTGATTGATCAGCCTTTATTTATGTACAGTATTGTAGATGTTATTACCTAGGCGAAGCAAAATTTGCTGAAATATATGCTACAGTAAGAGATGGTTGTCCATCAGATGCCTGTCAAAGTTGAGTTTGTTACTATAGCAACAGTAAAACTGTCATGTCGTTATAACGAGAAAACAAACTTTCGTTATGTCGAGATAACGAGAAAAATAAGTCGTTATAACGAGAAAACGACTTTCGTTATGTCGAGATAACGAGAAAATTAAGTCGTTATAATGAGAAAACAAAAAGGGAAAAAAATTATAATGCATGACCGCTTAGAACTTCCATAGAAAACAGGAGACAGGTTTAACTCATTTGAAATACTTCTGCTTAATGTTACAATGTCAGACATGCAAAAGAAATCTAATGTATCTCTTGCTCTGGCTACTGTGTATAGACTACCAGGGCCGTATACAGAATTCCTAAAAGAATTTGCAGATTTCTTCTCAGACCTTCTGGTTACAGTTGATAAGGCGCTAATCATGGGAGATTTTAATATTCACGTTGATAATACAAATGATGCATTAGTACTTGCGTTTACTGACCTAATAAACTCTTTTGGAGTCAAGCAAAATGTCACCGGGCCCACTCATCGTTTTAATCATACACTAGATTTAATTAAATCACATGGAATCAATCTTACTGCTATAGATATCGTACCTCAAAGTGATGATGTTACAGACCATTTCCTTGTATCGTGCATGCTGCGTATCACTGATATTAACTATATCTCTCAGTGTTACCTCCTGGGCAGAACTATTGTTCCAGCCACCAAATTCAGACAGATTCGCAAATAACCTGCCTGATTTATCTCAACTGCTATGTGTACCCAAAAATACACATGAACTAAATGAAATGACTGACATCATGGGCACTATTTTCTCTAATACATTAGAAGCTGTTGCCCCCATCAAATTGAAAAAGGTTAGAGAAAAACGTACTGTGCCATGGTATAACAGTAATACTCTCTCAAGAAAGTACCTCGTAGTCTTGAACACAAATGGAGAAAAACTAACTTGGAAGTTTTTAGAATTGCATGGAAACACAGTATGTCCAGCTATAGACAGGCTCTAAAAACTGCTAGGGCAGAGCATATCCACAAACTCATAAAAAATAACCAAACAATCCAAGGTTTTTATTTAGCACAGTGGCTAAATTAACAAATTACCAGATGCCACCTGATTCAAATATTCCACCAACGTTTAATAGTAATGACTTTATGAATTTCTTCACTGATAAAATAGATAACATTAGAAATAAAATAGCGAATGTAGATTCTACAGCGTCTCACCACTTATAAGCTATTACTAAATATTGTAGAAACATAATTTTCTGTAAAGTTGCTTTGTAACGATATGTATTGTAAAAAGCGCTATAATAAACTTGAATTGTCCTTGTCGTTTGACTGTGTCGTCTTGCGTGTAAATGCTGCATGTGTCATGACTATGTGTTTTTTCATTCTGTCGTTACTATGCGTCGTTTCCCTCTATCGTTACTATGTGTCGTCTTCCATGTCAATGCTATGCGTCGTTTCCCTCTGACATGGAAGACAATACGTGTACATTTTAGGACATCCTCAGACCTCAGTCATTAAATGAAAAGGCGTCATGCCTCAGACTGAAAAGGTTCAGGTCTAAGGAAAAATGACGTCAGGTGTCAGCAGAGGTGGGTAGAATACCCAAAAACTGTACTCAAGTAAAAGTAAAAGTACTTCTAGAAATATTTACTCAAGTAAAAGTAAAAGTACTAGTCTTGAATAGTTACTTGAGTAAGAGTAAAAGAGTATCGGATAAAAAATCTACTCAAGTAGTTAGTTACTAGTTACTTTGGGTCATATATACTGAGCCTATTTTTATTTAGATATATAGATAAAATGTATGTAATGTATGTGTGCGTGTATAAATGTATATATTTCATCAGCCTTTACTCCAATTTATGTAATTTATTATAAAACCCTGTCTGTTATAATGTAAATATTGCTACTAATCTTTCATTGTTCAGAAAGAGAGCAAATAATATTTACATTATCAAAGATCATTTTCAGTTTAGATTTCAATCACTCTCAGAAACTCCCATTAAAATCACTGAAACTGTTAACACTGTGAAATCAATATCTTAATTAAAGATTCGTACACACATCTGCACTTTGTTGTTTCTGATGAGAGAATTTGCCAGAAAGAGGTATTCAGTCAGTGAGCGAGTGAAGGAAGCACCGGCATTTTAGCGATGACTCATCGGAACACCTCTGATTGGCCAATGCTTTAATAAGCTCAAAAGAATCATGTGTGATTGGTTATAATGCGCAGTGCTGTAAAAACACATCTATCTCTGGCTCAGCGCCAGCAAGCAATCACAGATCTGAATTTAGCAGCTGATGATATGACTTGCTGAACGTACTCGCACCGGTGTGATTGTATTAAAATTAATAAAATCTTAATCGGCTATTTTTTGTCTTTTGGAAACTGCATTCAACTTGACTCCCCTCTGTTATAAGCCACACACGTACAACAAACTAATGTCACAGTGGTATACTCAGTGGTGTACTGTAATCGAATGTAGCCCAAGTTATTACCTGTTAAAGAGTAGACAGCACACGCAGTGTTCATCTAATAAGGATCTCCATCGCTAGCAAATAATAGCCTTTGCAGATTTGCTTTCAATTCAGTGCAGTTCCATAGCCACGTTTTCAACGCTGCTGATGTTCTTAAACGTTACAACTCTGAGTGAACCACTTCAGACGCTCAGCGCGTGCGGCAGGGAACTGAACGACTCATTCAAACTGATTCATGAAACAATTCACTCGTTTGCCAATTGGTTTGATCAAGCCTTTGAACAGAATTGACTCAAAAGAATGAATCATTCGCGACTGGGCATCGCTCATTGCCCAGAGAAAAGTAGCAACGCGTTTGGAATAAACTGAAGCATTTATAACATTTATTGCATTAAGATAAAGTAACGAGAGGAGCGTTGCCCATAGTAACGAAGTAAAAGTACAGATTTTTCCCCAAAAATTTACTCAAGTAAGAGTATAAAGTACCCATCTTTAAATATACTCTGAAAAGTATTATTTACCCCAAATAATTACTCAAGTAAATGTAACGAAGTAAATGTAACTCGTTACTACTGACTTTGACTTTAACTTTGACTACCCACCTCTGTGTGTCAGGTCTCATACAATAGGCATCAGACAAAACGGACTCAGGTGGAGTATCGCGTTGCCCCGCCCCATGTGACGTCACATGCACGCCGTTCAGAGGAAGTGGTATATAATGGTTGATTGATGGCAAAAGGAGGTAAGCAGTGTCTGATATATTATATTTTAACAGTTTTATTCAAATGTTACACTAATTAAGTTTAAAAGGGAAGAGAACCTGCATTTCGATAGTAATGTATGGATGAAACGACGCATAGTAAAGACGCATAGCATAGACATGGAAGACGACACATAGTAACGACAGAGGGAATCGACGCATAGTAACGACAGAATGAAAAAACACATAGTCATGACACATGCAGCATTGACACGCAAGAAGACTAGTGTTGTCATGATACAAAAATTATTGTTTCGATACCGATACCTAGTCAAGAATTGCGATTTCGATACTTTTTCGATACTTTTCCTGAAAAGGGAAAATACACTCAAATATCATTGATGTGCTTTATTTTAAAACCGAGACAACATTCTAATCATATAACACACTAATAAATGAACATATGAACAGCAGATATATTAAACAATGTTTCTGAACTCAGAAGATTAAATGTCAAAAGATAAATAATATCAATTTAAGCAATGGCATTCAAGTAAAAAAAATAAATAAATAAAAGAAAATTTAGCAGCAATATCTCAGATATTGTAACTTATTCTGACAGTTGTGCAACCTTTTCTTTCAGAGGAGAAAACTCAGCCAGTGAGCTTTAATGAGCGTCATCTTTAGTGAGCATCATCTTTTTCTACCAGTCGTGGACCGGCGGCCACAGTATCACTTGTGCTTGCACATGCAGCCTAGTGATGCGCGGGTGGGGTTTTTTTCCAACCCGCGGGTCCCGCTTTTATTAAATTATTTTTGACCCGCCCCAGCCCGCAAATAAAGTAAAATTTCTTTACCCGCCCGCCCCGCGCATCGGGGACATCACGGAAGATACGTTGCTACTAGACTCATATTTCTTGTTCACTGAAGTTCCTCCCTCCACAGCAGCGCGCGAGCTCGGCGCTATTAGCAGCGCAAACACTGACCACTATAATGGTGACATTAAAATAGTGATTTTCATCTCTGTTGATTCTGCATGTTAACATCAGGTCTCGTCAATAATGGTCAATCATCCCTCAATTAATCACTTAATTATCTCATTAACTTTAACTCAGCTTCAGTGTTAATTTAACACTCCTATTTTAACACTTTCACACTCTTGAGTGTGGTCTCACATGTACTCCTAGCAGAGTTAATTTCACTCAGATTTTTTGCTCTGTGTGAACTGTTTCATCCTGTCAAAGAGTTACTCAAGATGTGACGGAGCATGTGATTTGTTGAATGTAGTGAATCCATACGCCCTTCACTGAACGAGATTGAGAGATCTTCTCATTCGTAAACGAGCAGAATGAACTGATACATCTCGTTTATGAACGAAATGAATGAGTATACAGGGTCAGTGAGCCAAGCATGTTAATCTCGATCAGCAATCAGCAAATACAAAGCGCAGTTATAGGTGCTGTGCAGATACGCTCATTTTCATAATTAGCATACAGAACATAAGTCCACATTTAATCCCCTTGGTCAGACAGTTCATATATAATATTCACATTATAATGTGAATATTATATATGAACTCTCTGACCAAACAATTAAAATGTTAATTATGCAAGAAAACCTTGTGCTTTGTTCATCTGAACAATTTATTTAAACTATTTAATGCAATTTTGCACAAATTTTAGTAAAGCCAAATCAGTTTAGTAAGTAAAGCCACTAATGCAGCCATCTCGCTGTAGTGCTTTTTTGCTGCTTGCGTGAGGAGAAAACACACAGACGTCCATAGGGAGGCACTGAAATACGTCTCTTACAAATCTGGAACGCAGTCATTCTTTGAAGTATCGATACCAATAAATTTAGGAATCGTGACGTTTTTAATTTCCGAGAATCGAGATACTTTTGAAGTATCTGTGCACCGTGCAACACTAAAGACAACACAGTCAAACGACAAGCACAGATGACAGGAGTAAGTTGAGACGACACATAGCATAGACAGACAGCATGTCGGCATAATTTTGGCACAAATGTAACCTCATAGTAAAGGATCTCCACCCGAGAACACAGTGAGCACCTTTACTGCTGGTCATTAACATATGAAAGGTCTGACAGCCACCAGTCCTCACAACTAGCAGTGTTTCAGCTGTATATGTCCATGAAACTTCACGGATTCCTGCATATATCCATGTACACCGTAGTACATGGGTATTTCTGGAAATTTACTGTTCTGTGTAACTTGGCTCAGGTAATTTCCACATACAGTACATCCAGCAAACCTGAAATTACACTGCCGTTTACCATGGCCAGATATGAGCAGATTTTACTCTTTTCGTGCAGTAAAAGATGATGGCAAGGCCTATTTTTTCATCGCAAAACTAGCATGATAAAGTAATTAGTAGAGGAAGAGAAATGATAACATGACTTGAAGCTGCTATGGTGAGTGCCTGTTGTTCATAACATTATCATGGAGGAAAATAACTGAATGCAAGGTGCTATTATAACAATTGTAAGCAATGGTTAAAGAGATTTAAAAAAAAATCTATTTAGTTCTACAGCTGTTGTTATTTTTTGAATGTGCAAGTTCATAGAGTGTATGGTCCTACAAAAAGTTTTACTGGCACACGAAAGCATATCTTGCCATCACCAAATACACTCTGTGACCTTAGTGACTCTCCTTCTTTGAGAAGCTATTTTATTTTCAATTTATATAAATGGTTTGGGTCAAGATATAACTTCAGCTAAACTGCATTTATATGCCGATGAT
Organism: Carassius carassius; assembly: GCF_963082965.1. Taxonomy (NCBI): domain Eukaryota; kingdom Metazoa; phylum Chordata; class Actinopteri; order Cypriniformes; family Cyprinidae; genus Carassius; species Carassius carassius. The sequence goes on along the minus strand of NC_081782.1, from coordinate 29,956,695 downwards.
ACAATTATTTATACGTCTGCACAGTCCATAAAAAAAGCTGTTGAGCTATTACAAGATTCTTTCCAGGTATTGCAATCTTTATTGTTAAATTTAAAATTGGTTTTAAATATTAAGAAAACTAAATATATGCTGTTTACTCGCTCTCGTAACAAACTCGTGATTCCACCCATTTTAACTTTGGAAGGGGACTGTGTAGAAAGAGTAAATACCTATAAATACCTGGGCATATGGCTTGATGAAAGGTTAGGTTTTAATATTCATATTGACAATCTTTCAAAAAAACTCAGACCCAAATTGGGGTTTCTTTTTCGTTTAAAGAAATGTTTTCCACCTGAAGCCAAAAAGAGAATTATTCAAAGTTGTTTTCTCTCTGTGCTGGACTATGGCGATGTGATTTATATGCATGCTAATGTATCTTCACTAAAAAAATTAGATTGCATATACCATGCTGCAATACGATTTGTGACAAATGCTCCTACATGTACCCATCATTGCACTTTGTTTGATTTGGTTGGCTGGCCCTCCTTGTATCAGAGGAGAAAAATGCATATGTTGATGTTTATTGCCAAAGCTCTAATAGGTAAACTGCCACTGTATATCTGTAGTCTCCTATCTTATTGTTCTGGTAGCTATAAAACTAGATCGTCTTTTAAATTACTTTTAACTGTGCCTCGATCATACACCGAGTTTGGTAAAACTGCCTTTTCCTGTTATGCGCCCAGACTATGGAATGAAATGCAGAGTACTTTGAAGCTAAACATGCTGCCATCGTTAAATATTTTTAGAAACCTTTTGACGTCACATTTGAAAGAATCATGTTCCTGTTTTACTTAACATTTATATATTACATTAATCTTGAGTGCTGGACATTTTTGTGACAGGATTTTTTGTTTTTGTTTTGTTTTCCTTTAATGCTTGTCTTGTAATATTTTATGTGTAAAATTTTGTATGCTGCCATTTTGGCCAGGACTCCCTGGTAGAAGAGATTTTTATCTCAAGGGATTATTCCTGGTAAAATATGGGTTAAATAAAATAAAATAAATAAAAATACAGTGGTCAAATTTGCAGCACGGAGCACATCTCTTCAAGACTTGTAAGTAACCTGACATGCGTAGGTGGGGTGGTTAACATCTGCCTGTTAGACGGAGCAACAACTTGACCTCCAACTTCTGTGAACACATGCGGCCATCACTGGAGATGACAAGTTACGAATATTTGGAGCTATGGAAGTGGTCATTTGAGGTATCATTATCAAGGATTAAGACATAAAACCTAATATATATTTATTTGTGTGTGTGTGTGGCCTGATGCCATCTGTTGGTGACCTACCATAAACCCTTTCACGGGCCATCATCCAGTGTTATTCTGTCTGAATTTCCATTTTCTCAGACAGTTTGAAAGTCAAGACTCCAGTTCCCGTGACCAGCAATAAATCCACACCTCAACACTTTTACTCCAACCATAAACCCCTACCTACCCACTGGGCTCAAAGGGTGAAAGGTCACTCCATTAATAAAGTCTGTCATGGACACATGCTTTGTAGCTCTCTCTTAATTATGGTTTTGGGGTATGGTTTGAAATCATCAAGATTTGGGTGTTGACGAGACTGAAAATGTGTCCTACACAGACATCTATTAAGTGTGGATATTTTAAATATATAGCACCTTATTTAAGCCATAACCACTGAACTTCCAGATTTAATTCCTGATAGGAATGGCACATAGATTACACATTTGGTCAGCATAATTTGCTCAAATTTATCGGTTTTCCTAAATGTTTCTAAATAGACAAAGACTGCTGACGCAGTTTTTACTCTACATAAAGGTGTCATAATTTTTGTCAATGTTCACTCCAAAATGCATGTACGATCCTAGGCTTCATGAATGCAGGCAGAATGAGGTACTGGGCTAAAGATGAATCTGTCCCTTGTGTCTGAAGATCAGAGGTGTGGATTCTCAAATCCTATCGTGAAATTCCAGAGGTGGTGGTGAAAGGTGTTTATCCAAGCAAAGGTCGAAAAGTGGGAAGCCATGGAATGTTACTTGGTGAAAGGAAAACCTGGAGAGCCTTCAGTTTAAACCAAAGCATGGGCCTCCTTCCTGCTCTTGGAATCATTCTCCTCCTAAGTGTGTGTGTGTGTGTGTGTGTGTTGGGAATATGTGTAAGCGCATGCGTGCATGCATCTGTTTTACATAACTGAACCTTTCAGTGAGAACACAATCCTTATAAATGTTTAAACCCTAAAAGCAAGAGAGGAAAACATATTTATTACTTTTTGACTCTTTATAATTCTTGGCAGAAGATAATAAACTTCAGAGACAAATATAAATATATACTTCAGTCAAAGGAAAGCTGTTGAAGCTAACCCAAGAGGGCCATCCTAAGCATCTGTCAGTGACAAGTCTGGTTGTTTGACCCCGGGAATCTTCTCATAGGGAAAATGGGAACATTGCATGTTGAGTTCCCATTATAAATAAATGTCTTCAGCGGTGAACAGAAGCAAGTAATTTTCACAAATATGTTCCACAACCACAGTAAGACATGCTTAAAATCCTTGCCAACAATAACACTCAAACTACAAAGAAAAAACAAACAACTAGTACTAAAGTGTTCAGTAACGCACATTATCTCAAAGGATAAGTAAGAGAATTGTGTGAATGGCTGAGCTCAAATGGTACCAGGTTTACAATACTCCAAAATTGTTATACAAGCTCAGTCATTTATTATTACTTTTCTTATTTTATTATTTTAGATTGTCACAAAAATTGCCATGGTAATAATTAGGCAAATCATAATATATCATAATCATAATTATTTGATTCACTCTGATTTACTAGAAACACACAGTACATGCACCCTCCATGAAAACTAAGAAATTATAATTGATGCACAATATTAAGCCAATATCATAATATATAAAATTATTTATTTACAATTCAATATGGACATAAAACATATGATTTTGTCTATTAAACCTTTCCTAGATCTTTGCACAACCTGTAAAACCAAAGTAACATATTTGTATGAAACAAATTTTGTTAACACTTTCTATGAAGCCTGTATTTATAATACATTATAAGGATATTCTTAAAGTATTATAATGAATGCATAATGCATTATAAAAAAACCTTATGATATGTTGTATCATCTCATGAATATTCATAAGAACAGTTTTAATATACTATAATATTTACTTATTTGTGGTTATAGCTTTTAAGAGTATGATTAATTACAACACAATGAACACGTTGCACCACTTTTACAACGGATTATATTTCTCATAGTTATAATGTATTATAAGTCTCATATCTTGCCATTTTTCTTATGCTACTTGAATCGGTCAAAGACCATTTATAAATAGTATTAATAATAACAACATTTTTTTTTCACTCAAACAGCCATAAGATCAGATAACAGATTAGATGAAACTGCACAGCAAAAAAATCTGAGTGAAATTAACTCTGCTGGGAGTACATGTGAGACCACACTCAAGAGTGTGAAAGTGTTAAAATAGGAGTGTTAAATTAACACTGAAGCTGAGTTAAAGTTAATGAGATAATTAAGTGATTAATTGAGTGATGATTGACCATTAGTGACGAGACCTGATGTTAACATGCAGAATCAACAAAGATGAAAATCACTATTTTTATGTCACCATTATAGTGGTCAGTGTTTGCATTAGTTGGGCTCTTGAGCCTTACATTTTTAAAGTCAGATTTGGTTTGGCTGTTACAACTGAATTGTAACAAACGGACAAGAAACAAATCAAAACATGGGCATTTGACCTGAATCACCAAACTCAATTAAAGCCTAAACAGATTTGATTGACCTCATTGATTATAAAAACCCTGTTATTGTACAGTGCACACTAATTAAAATGATTTCTTGAAAGTTGTTCTGATCATAAGAAAAGCTTGCTTTAGGCACACACATACATCAAAAATTAGTGTAGGAATCTCAACAACGGTGACAAACAGCATATTCAGAAAAATAGAACAACTCTAAACATTAGAAAACAAACTACTAAAAGAAACATAAAAAACAAAAATAGAATAGTAAGAATAAAGGAAATTACTGAAACAATTCAGCTTATAATTTTTTCATGCCGCAATGCATCATGGGAGCCATGGATGAATGTTGATAGGTGGCACCCAGAATGCACTGCAACATGCTTTTTGGATTTTCACCATTGTTGAGATTGACAGGTTGATTCTTGATGTTTGCATGTCTAACTGAAAGACTCTTTTGAAAGATTTTTGAACAAACAACTATTAAGAAATTCCTCAGATTGTATTTAAAGTGCTGGAAATACTTTGTTGAACAATCATAGGGCTGCAATAATCAACAATGTAACTTTAACTCAGTAATTCACGAATAACAATAGTCTTTGCTTGTCCATCAGTTTTAAAACTCCGTTATAACAGCCAATTAAAATCTGAATTTAACACTTTAGGGGTCAAGAGCCCAACTAAAGCAAACACTGACCACTATAATGGTGATACCATTAAAATAGTGATTTTCGTCTTTGTTGATTCTGCATGTTAACATCAGGTCTCGTCACTAATGGTTAATCATCACTCAATTAATCACTTAATTATATCATTAACTTTAACTCAGCTTCAGTGTTAATTTAACACTCCTATTTTAACACTTTCACACTCTTGAGTGTGGTCTCACATGTACTCCCAGCAGAGTTAATTTCACTCAGATTTTTTTGCTGTGTGTAAAATGACACATTTGCTTTGAACTATTTTTATTGTAATATAATTATTTTTATGTTACCCTTTAGGCAGCTGTTGATAAGTAACTCTGCAACTACATATCAACTAGCAGTCATTAGAGTATTAGTATGTCTGCTACTGTAAATATATGCCAACACTTTATTTTGATAGTCAACCAACAAATAAACTGACATACTGTAAGTGTCTTTGCAAGTACGCCAACTTATTCTAGCATACTAAGTATGCTCAAGAATGGTAGAATCAATACTCCAATGAGAGTAAGTTGGCATGTAGTTGCAAAATTGCTTATAGTCGATTGATTAAGGGGACCATCAAAATAAAATGTAACCATATAAAACATTGATTTTTTCTTTATTTCCAGTTGGAGTATTCAGCTCACATCAATCAATTAATATTAGCTCCAAAGGAAACACTCAAAAACACTCAACATCTAACCACTCACAAGCTGTAGTAAGATACTGTGCAGATCTTAAATAAACAATGTCAAGATATGACACAGCCCATTACACTGTAAATGAAGTAGATTTAATATGGTGTTCATTGTGTGTTATACATAGTCATACTCTTAAACTTATAACCACAAATACGTAACGTAAGTATCATGATGTATTATAATTGTTGTTATGATTATTCATGAGTTGATATAACACATTATACATTTTTTATAATGCATTATGCATTCATTAGAATGCCTTAAGAATACCCTTATAATGTTTTATAAATACCGGCTTCATATAAAGTTCTACCCAAATTTTCCTTTTTTTTTACAGCTTGCCTTTTGAATATTCCCAGTGGTCATGAAGTCATGACCAATGCTATATTACTGTCATATATGTTGCTCTGGTATCTCTGCCCAGGTAATTAAAGGCTATACACTTGTAATTACCAGAATGCGCTCCTGTGGGGTTTCGTATTATAAGAGTTCCTTGTGCATGGAGAAGCTCACTGCCCAGAGATCGTTCCTTTCCAGTTGCAGAAAGAATAGATCGATCTGGTAGCTCCCAGGTTATCTCTGGAGTAGGCACTCCATTAGCAAGACATTTAAGATAAACAGAAACTCCAGCCAATCCTCTCACAGTTGGTGGTGGCCCATTAGTGATCTGGGGTGGATATGCAACAATTATGACAGGCACAGAAAGAACCGCCTCACCAGCATCATTCTTTGCTCGGCACATGTAATTGCCACGATCATGTATGATCGTCTCATGTACAACAAGTGTCCCATTGTCCATCAAATGGTAACGTCCACTTTTCTTTGGACGTGCAAGCACAAAACCTCCTGGCGTGGTCCAAGAAATCCTGGGCTGGATTCCATCTGTCAAGCAATGTAGGAAGAGGGACTGTCCAGAAATCACTCGGATAATCCCCTTTGGCCGTGTTAAAATATAAGGCTTTTGAATCACCTCAAAAACGACCAGCTTCTCAATGTATCCCACTTTGTTTTTTGCACCACAACGGTATTTACCAGTGTCCTCTATGCTGGTGTTATAAATAACAAATGTGCCGTCCGTACCCAGATGATATCTTGAGGCCTTGAGCCCAGGTGTTCCACTGAACCGAGATCGATTGGGGAGTGTCCATATGATCTCAGGCATTGGTTGCCCATCAGCAGAACAGTTTAACACTGCAGTTTTCCCTACCCGAGTCACCACTCTCTCATTAAAAGGGTTGTTAAAAATAGGTCTCCTAAGCGTGTCGGTCACTTCTAGTTGAACCAACATAACCGCCTCACCTCCATCATTCTGAGCCATACAAATAAATTCTGCTGAATCTGATGGCCTAACATTACGGATCTCTAGTGTACCATTACTATGGACATTAATCCTGCTTCCGTAATAGGGTGCGGTAAGAAATATATTGTCAGGCATGATCCATGTGATCTTTGGTACTGGATACCCTTCAGCTTTACAGTCTATTAACTTTCTAGTATATTTGACTGCTGTATCTTTCATCACAGTTCGGTTTTGATTGAAGCCATTGATGATGGGTGGGTTTCCATCAATGTCTAGCTTATATACTTTATTCTCCTCCCCTGCAGCATTACGAGCCATGCAGACATACTCCCCAGCATCAGCTAATTTAACATTTCGTATATCAAGGGAACCATTAGCATGCACTAAGTAACGCTCATTAGATGCAGCAATCATGTCTTTGGACGGAAGCATCCAAAAGACCTTTGGCTTGGGCTCACCTATAGCCTTACAGTCAAAGCGAACGTTTCCACTGGGCTTCACTTTGGCATAGGAGAGATTTGGGTGCTGAATGCGAGGCACTGCAGTTACCACACTTATGTGAACATGCATCTTGTCCTTACCCAGTTTGTTTTCAGCATAACAGGTGTAATCACCTTCTTCATCAGAACCCACTTCATTCAGGAACAGTGTTCCATTATTAAACAATGTGTACCGTTTGAACTGATCGCCTTCTGTTCCATCTGCTTGCAGGGCGCTATTCACCAAGGTACCATCAGGAAGTCCCCAAGATATCTCTGGCATGGGGACACCAGCAGCCACACAGTCCACTTTTAGGTCATTGCCATAATGCACTTGCTTCCTGCTAAAGACATTTGGTTCAATCCGAGCTGGTTTCATAGATACTGACACTCTTAATAGTTGTACATCATCCCCAACTTTGTTGCGTGCAACACAGAGGAAGTCCCCAGCATCTTTTTCGTTGACTGATTCAATGATGAGGGTACCATTTTCCAGGACTTTGATACGGCTGCCCATTCTGAAATGAGAATGTGATATAACATTAAGTGGCAAATGATGTCAAATTAGCTATTCACTGTTGGTTTGAGAACATTTACAAAACTGTTGATGTAGAATATGCATTTATCTGCTCATGTTTAATGCTTCTGCCCTAAATTAGATGCACTCAAATTGTTCATTCTAGGCTTAAATCGATTGTTATTATTAATTGTTATTATTGGTCTGGAAAACCTATATATATATATATATATATATATATATATATATATATATATATATATATATATATATATATATATATATATATATATATATAATTTAAATTAAAAGTTATATATATATATATATATATATATATATTTCTTTTTTTCAATCAGTAATTATTATTATTTTTAATAAGTTATTTTCAGTTCTAAAGCTTCTCATCATCAAGACTTTAACACATTTTAAAAATCCTTCAGTATTCAGTGTTCAGTATTCACAAATGACTATAAAGCTCAAAATATGTGAGGAAACAATAGTTCATCCATAGTTCAGTTCCTATGTTACTGTAACTCAGTGGTAGAGCATTGCGTTAGCTTTGCAAAAGGTTGTTGCCTCAATTCCCAGGGAACACACATACTGGTAAAAAAAAAAAATAATAAATGTATAGCCTGAATGCACTGTAAGTCGATTTGGATAAAATTGTCTTATAAATGTAAGCGTTAGATTTTGTTATTAAGATATTGCATACTTGAGGATTAAGTTTGTACAATCAAACAAAAATACTGTCTTTTTTTTAATAGCGTACCTTTGTGACTGGTCCACAAGAGCCTTGGAAGGAAGCCTCCAAATAATCTGAGGTTTTGGGTCCCCAACTGCAGAGCAGTTCAAATGAAGGCGGCCACCATATATTACATCTGTTCTTTGTTGTGATGTCTTGGTGATCTGAGGGGCAGTTTCTGTCCTCTTCACAGACAGAGTAACAACACGCCGTTCTGATCCTGTAGAGCTTGTTGCAATACACTCATATTTTCCACTTTCAGCTATTTGTATATCCCTCAGGTAAAGTGTACCATTTCCAAAAACAGAAACTTTAGTGTGTGAGTAAGTTAGAGGGTGTACTATTGTACCCTCATGTAATACCCAGTGTATTGTGGGTTGTGGGTCACCATTAGTGCTGCATGACAAAAAGAGATCCTGACCAATATCAGCCCTCACCAGCTGCTGTTTTTCTTCCAGTATTGCAGGTGGTGCTGCTAACACCTGTAGACGAACAGTGGCTGTATCAGCACCAGCTGGATTACTTGCAATACACTTATAATGTCCATGATCTAAAACGGACACCTCTTGAATGGTTAGTTTACCCATGGTGGTTACTGTTACTCTGCCAGGCTCAGTGGTAGAACCTTTAACTTCAGTGTGATTAGGTAGAATCCATGACACAATTGGCTCTGGTCTGCCCTCTGTTCTGCATTCCAAATGCACGGTTTTCCCAGCAAGAACCTTAATATCTCTCATCTTTTTCTCCAGTATCCGGGTGGGATAGGCCACAACTGACAATGTTACCACAAGCTTGTCAGAGCCATACTCGTTCTGGGCAAAACATATGTACTGTCCTTGGTCTTTAATGTTTGCTTTTTGGACGAACAATGTTCCATTCTTCAGAACCTCAAATTTACCCACTTTACCTTTAATTGTCAACATATTACCTGATGATATAAAGGAGACAAAAAATTATCAGTATACCAGAATTTAAAATAATTATGAAAATAACAATTGCTAACAATACAATTCTTAAAAATGTTCATAAGCTTTGTGTTTTTTTGCACCTGTAGTAGATGAGAATCGGTTCCAGCTGATGATGGGCTCAGGGTTGCCAGTGGCCTCACAGGGGAGGAAAGCATCAGAGTTTGACAGAACAGTAAAACTGGCAGCTTTTCCACCATTAATCCTTGGCTTGAAGGTAATAGAATAGTCCCTCAAAGATGAGGTGTCATACCTTGTAGAGTGATCGAATGTATTCTGATTGACAGTACTGCTACTATATGGAAATGGAGTGAACATATATGTAGTTGAACTAGTCATTGTGTCTGAGGTAACTGTACTACTCTGAGGTTTATCAGAGGCTGTAGTTGGTTTAGTGGTCAAAGTAATGACCTCTGCGAAACTGGTGGTAGAAGACATATTAGAGTCCCTCCATTCCTCACCTGAACCAGTACTCTCAGGTAAAGGAGACCTCTCTGGTTCTTCAAAGGGTGTATGCAAAGACCTTAATATTGCACCACTGTGCTTAGTTTGTGAAGCTGTAGTTGTGGATTTGGTGGGGGCTGGTGTGCTAGCATTCTTAGCCACTGTGATAACTGGGGATTTTGTGGTTGTTTTTTTAATGGGCCTTCTCCTTCTGGAGCCTCGTCTGTGATAACCAGGCTTTTGCTTTTGCCACAATCCATTTAGAGAACCTTTGAACTTATTGCGAACAGTGTCTTGCTTTAGTTTAGTTTGCATTGTTGGTGGGGCTGCTAGAGTTTGAGAAACTCCCAATGGCTCTGTGGTTGTGGACAGCTCACGGAAGGCTGGAAAACTGAAAATCTCAGCGGTTGTAGATGGGGTTATGACATTGTCTGAGAAATTTGTTTCTATAAAGGAGAAAGAACCTGATGAGTCTTCAAATGATGTCTCTGAACTATTGTAATTTTTTCTTGTCATTGGAGGAGAGACGATCATATGTGTATGATTAAGTTCTGTAGTAGGTACTGTTGTTGTTGCCTTGTAAGGTTTTTCTGTGGATGCTGAGGTCCTCTGTTCTTTATTAGTGGGAAGTGTAAATGAGTTTGATTCTTGATGCTTGCTAAGGGTTTCTTTCATTTCCCCCTTGTTTCTAAACTGTCTATGCCACTGAATCTTCTCCTCTGTGATTTTAGAAGACATAGTCATTGTGGATGTGGTTGTAAAAGGTAGTTCTTTCTCCACTGAATGGAAATAACCTTTAGAATCACTTGAATCCTCAGAAATGGTGGGCACAATAGTTACTGACATTTGTGAATCAGTAACAGAGTAAATCTTTTCAGAGCCTGATAAACGAGTTGTCATGACAGGTTTTTCTGTTACTCTCAAAGACGAAGATGACATGGGAAACCTAGCTGTATGGTTGACCGGGCTTTGATCCACTCTTTTGCATTTATCTGTAGACACTCTAGATGTAACTCTTTTCCCATCGCCACATACTGTGATTTTGTCCACAGTGTGTGAAAATGTGAGATTGCCTTCCTTGTTTATAGAAAGGTGTTTGAATTTATTGAGTAATGATTGCATGTCTGTAATTTTGCTGGGCCGAATGATCCTACGTCTTCCATGAAAGTTACCTTTCTTTCCTGATCGCATCTTTGTGGAGGGAACAATTTGTATTTGGTGTTTGGAGATGATGGTGGACCCAGGGAGGAGCTCTGACTTGATTCTTTGAGTGGTTTGAAATGTGATCTCTGAGTGGTCTTCCTTGGTTGTGGTGACTGCTGTGAATATGACCTGACTCTTAGGTTCCAAGTAAGTGACATTTGGGCCCTGGGAGTTGTAAAGTGGTGTTGTTGCAGTAGTAACATCTTCTGAATCCCCAGAGAAGAGAAGTTCTGCAGCTTCTGAAGGTCTGTTTGTTGTTTTCTCATATATGTTGGTTTTACCAACACTTTGACTTAATACGTAATCTGACTTGGTTGTATTCAGGGTTGTCCCATAATTACTCAAAGTATAAGTGGCAATTATTGGGGTAACAGGTGTCTGAGTATGAGAATGTGATGTTGTTGTAACCAAATTCGTTTTCTCATTTGCTCTTAACATGCCACTACTGTGGTCTGCTTTGTAAGTGTCTGGGATTGTAACATCTGTGATTTTAATGGTGCTATGCTCAAGTGTTTGACTAGTTGTCATTACAATAAATTCATCTTCAGATATACCATCCCCTGAGGTTGCATCATTGTCATCAGAGAATGTTTTAGACACCTCTAAACTCACTGTCTTTTTATTTGCTCCTTTCATTTGAGACACATCGATAAAAGTGGCATCTTCTTTTAGGTACTTTTTATTAAAGACTCTTCCCAAGTTCCTTCTATTTCCTCTTCTGCCAGTGGGAACTTTATGAAATCTGGACTGTAGCAAAGTGTATGGTCTCCCTGAGGTAATTCTTCTTGACTCCTCACTAACCCTGTGAGAGAGATACCTGCTTCCAAGTTTCTGGCTATCATCTATAATTTGTACAACATGATCTCCAGATTCCTTTGGCTCTGTGCTGTTTGACAAATCACCATGAACAGTTACATGAGAAGCTAGCAAATCTGCTCCCAGAAAATTTCCAACTAAGCATCTGTAAAATCCTATGTCACTGGATGTCAGTCCATGTATTACCAAAGTGCCATTTCTGTAGAGCTTTCTGTTGCCATATGACTTGTCTAAAATTGTATGGTCAGGAAGTATCCACTGAACAGAAGCCTTTGGACTGCTGGCAGATTTACAATCAAGTCGCAGGTTCTGACCAAGGGTACGAGAGATTCGGATCCCATTAATCTCTTGTTCTTCAATATTCTGGGGAAGCACAGTGACTCTGAATGCAAGAACATCTGCATCCAGGCAGTTAGTTGTAATGCAGTGATAGACACCTGTGTCTGAGATTTCAACAGATTTTAAAGTAAGCCTTCCATCATAAGCAACTTTGATCCTTTGATCCTCACTGTTGTAAGGTGCACGTAACTTACTTCCATCTGGAAGAGTCCACTCTATAATGGGTTTAGGATCCCCAAAGGTCTGGCAGTTCAATTCAATCATTCCACCAGCAAGGACTGAGTGTTCAGTCTTGGTCTGATTGTCTGTTCTAATCATTGCCCAACCGTACTGGTCTCCTCTATCCTTGCTGATGTCAACATCTATTTGAACATTGGATAAATACTTGATAGTAAGGTTTGGAAATGTTGTTGTGATGCGGTCAAGCTGTAGTAGGACTGTACTTTGCATTAACCATTCATGATTGGCTTTAATTTTTGCTTTAATTTCTGTAAAAATATCATCTTCCGTCGATGCTACTTGCTTGTATGTGTAAACTGTACTTGGTTGCAGAGAAAGTAGTACTTCTCGCTCAAGTCTCATCGGGGACTCGCTATACATAGCCAAAATATTCCAAATCTGGCGTATATTATCATAATCAATGTTGCAGACCAACGATGTAGAAATGATCGCACTAAGGCCAGTTAAATATTTTCCATTCGGTCCAAAGTTTGCAGTTAAGTTTTCCATTCCTGTAGGTCGCTGCACAACACATGCTATCCAGGCATTGTTGTGGAATTGATCTGTGATGTTCATTTCCAACATGCCAATAGGTTCAACAAAATCTTTAGGAGACACTAAGGTATAGCCACCATCATCCAAGGTAAAATTGTTCTGTTTCAAGTGAGGATGAATCCAAGGTCTGCTGCATGTGTAGCTATCTCTTTGCAAATGCACAATGCTGCTGCCTCTCAGGGTAACTGGGAATTCACATATGGGACACTGTTCTTTGAGAAATTTCCTGTCTCTTTTGCATTTTAGAACACCTGCAAATGCAAAAATAATTCTCATTATTCCATGGTCTGACTGAATACTGGAATACTGAATACTGGATTCTGAATACTGAATACTGGAATACTGAATACTGGATTCTGATTGGCTGGCAGGTATGCAGTAAAACCGCGTAATGCACAGGCAGTTCCAAGTCAGTTTAATCACCGTTCTATATTAATGCACTGCTTTAATTGATTAACACAAACCCACACTCATCACTTGCACACATACACACACACAGAGAAAGAGAGAACAAGAGAGTCTGAGATTGCAGATTGCGCTGCACACATACACAAACTTGTTGTCAACGCTTCCCCATGATTTTTACTGATAAAATAGCCTAGATACTATACTGCTCATATATATTAATCAGCAATGAGGTGACACAGTTTTTGAAGTGATTCAATGTTATGTGCAGGCGCAGCATGCAAAGCACACACAACTGTCATCTCTCTCTCTCTCTCTCTATCAATCAATAACCAATCGACCGTTGATTATCCCTTACTTATAGATCATTCTTTATGCACATGTTTTTGTCTTACTATTTAAACTAAACTTTTTTCTGCTATTTTTAACAGAACATTTGTTAAATATAGACCAGAATCTCACCAGGGTGTTTTTCTAGCCATTGTTCAAGCCAACCCATCCGACAATCACATGACCAGGGGTTTCCACTAAGGAAGAGATTCTCTATCTTGTTGCAGCCAGAAAATATGGTTGCAGGCAATGTGGTTAAAGCATTGTCTGACAAGTAAATAGTCTTGAGAGATGACCATTTCAAAATCTGGCTGAACCGCAGTGATATAAAAGTGTCTGGATGAAGTTGTTGGAGCAGGTTTCCCTCTAGGTTGATCAATTGCAGCATTCTTAATCCATAAAAACTCTCTGGGTGGATGAAGGTAATGTGATTATGGTCCATATGAAGACGTACAAGATTGTCCAGGCCTCTGAATGTGTCCTTTTTGAGCTTCTCAATTCTGTTATAACTCATTTTCAGAATCTAGAAGTAGATAAAAATATACTATTAAGACATGAAAATAAAGTGCCTCTTTTTAAGGTCAGAGTCAGGGGGCAATTCCAGCATGAGGCCGTCTTTAATCCAAGGCAATAAAGTCTCAGCCTAAGATGGCTGTTTTATGGCCTTAATGGACGATGGTTATAACTGATATCTACCAGTTTCAAAATCAATGGTTGACTCACAATGTCGAGAGTCAATTGTGATATGATGTATATCGTCACAATAATTAAAATCAGTTTGTCTATACATTATATTTTAAATTAATTGTTTCTGTAATCTTCTCAAAATGCCATGTCTTGCTAGTCCTCTGATATGACTGACTGTGAAATCATTATTTACATTATTTATTGATGCATTAAATATTACTCAATTCAAACTCAATTACAAAAACACTTAGTCTTAATCTTGCTACGTGATGGAGCCTAGAGAATATCCCTAAAATTCAAGATATGGGGCAAAATGCCCCTGTTTGAAATTTTGTCACATATTTACATCACATAGTTAATAAATATAACACGAGAAGTAGGCTAAGTGCAAGACCACACAAGTGCGAGTGTGATACTCATTTTATACAACAGTTCATTAAGTTAATATTGTGTTATTTTAGACACAATGTTGTCTGTTTTGCTCAATTTTGCCGACCAAAATATAAAGACAAATCAGAACTGTTCATCTCTGAGCAACCCACAGCTGCATTCAAAAGCATAAGGAGTCATCTGCTCTCTAAGCTCTTGCGGTACTTTGATGTCACACACCGATCGGTCTGATGATGATGATACGCTTCAAGTCGAACAAGCCTAATGATTCAATGAACCATTCATAAAGAACCATTTGCTTATCTCCTGAATGAATCAGCCATTTGAATGAATCAAACGAATGAATAAATGACTCGATGACTTAATCATTAAAACATTTACCACCACCTACTGGCAGTTTTAGTTTATTATTTAGAGTATCATTTCATTAAAGAAATAATTTAATATTTTCATAGTAATAATAATACAATTAAGAAAATAAATGATTAAAGTTATAGTTCACCTAACCAGAAATGACAATTCTGTCATCATTTACTCACACGGTCCAAAAGAGTATATGTAATACATTTTATCAAACAAAATATTTCTTGCAAAACCTACTTTTTGCAATCTCTGTTTTGCACAAAAAGGACTTTAAATTATCTTCTCAGAGTCATTTTTCCAAATTTGATGTGGGATTAATTAGATTAATTAATCACCACATCATATAATTAATTTGATTAAAAAATTGTATCGCTTACCAGCCCTAATATATACATCATCTTGGCACCATCATCCTTTTGAAGTATAACATACATAATAACACACAAACTCTCTAATGTGTCCTGCTTTTGTATTTCAAATATTTCAACATTTCTGGAGTTCTGGAGACTTCTGTGTCCTGTTCCATTCTTTTGCATCCTAAATAAATCATCAAGCAGTAATAATGTTATACCAAGTGATTTATGTTGTCAAGTCATCAGAGACTCTTCCCTTGGATTCACAGGAGATGCATTTTATATGCATGTTAAAGGCAAATAAACACTTGTGTAGCTTGACTGCTTGTGATATTGATGTAACCGTGGGCCAGATGTGATCAGAGATGGAACAGGACAGCAGCAGTACGTAATCTACACAATAAAGAAAAATAAACATGGTAACAAACTCAGATATACACAACATGACATCTGATTATTTTTTAGAGTCTTATGTAACCATACTTTTACATGCAACATGAAGGTTGGTCCTCACTCAAGCTTATTCTAGCCAAGAATATCCATTTAGAAAAGACTGTCTGAATAAAGACTGTCCAAAGAGATGAGTTTAGTATTTTACCTGCAGAGATGTGAGATCATGGAACGAGCCGTCCTCAACAGTCTTGATAATATTACTGTGCAGCATTAACAGCTCCAGATTTTTTAGTCCAGAGAGGTCATTCACTTTAAGAGTTGATAAACTGTTGTACCTGAAACACAAAATTGCAAATGTTGCGACTTTGCCTTAAAAAAAAAACTGTTCTCAATTGCATTTTTAGAGAAAGCTCCACAGTGGATTGTCTGTTAGGTTTTACCCCAGGTTAATTCTTTCAACAGCTGGCTGAATGTCCCTGGGTATTTCACTCAGGTATCTGAATGTGCAGTGCACTTCTGACGGAGCGTAGCATGCACATGATGTGGGGCAGCTGCTGCTTCTGTGTGTAATATTGGCCAAAACACACAGTAGCCCCATGAATCTCCACAACAGACATGACTCTGCTGTCGGTCCACACATTCTGAAGAAGGGGGACTGTTTCTTCTCTCTCTCTCTCGCTCTCTTTTTTTTTACTGGCTTAAGTTGCCATTAATCATTAGCTTTCTGTAAGAAAAAAAGTTCATGATTCATTTATATCACACTGATTATAAGTATAAATATTATGAACAGCATGTATATTAATAACTTTACAGAAATAGGCTATTATGAGCACATCCCAAACGTTTAGTAAAACAAACATTGCACATTTGACACGTATTGTTTCCTTCATGAAAATCCAGCATTAGGGACTTCTCGTGTTGATTTGCGTTTCAAAAAAGTAAATAAAATAATAATAAATAAATAAAAATAATAAAATTATTATAGAGAGAAATTGCAAGGTTTCTAGAATTCAAAATGACAATTATTAATGTCAACACACTTACCTAATACACAGTTGAATTATTTAGATAAAAATACACGCGAAACACTTCCACATGATGAATGAATAATCCAAAGAATGCCGGTGAGGAACATCCGTTTCTTTCACTTTGTCGATGTACACTGCAGAATATTAAGTCGCTGAAGTCTTTGATTTAGGAGCGCATGTCGACTGATGGTTAAATGAGACCGAATCCTCCTCCTCGATCTCGCGCGGTCCGGTTACGAGCCTACTCTCATGCATGCGCTCTGTAGCGCGAGAGGTTCACACGGAGTAAAAGGAAAACATCATCACCATAAGGAGAGTATTCCTTTTTCTTCAGATTGTAATTTTCAGACATCAACAATGTCAGTGTTGATTTGTAACTGATATTCTCAAAATGAACTGTGTTATATCGTAGCATGTGTGGATGTCATGAAGATGCATCTGGTGTAAATATGTCATGTATTCGCAATAATAAAACTAAGTAAAAAAAAAAAAAATGCGGTCCGATGTGTTTGTGCTGAAGAAAATGTATCGGGCTACTGCTACATTTCTGCCAGGACATCAGATTTTTTATTTTCTTTTTCTTCTCCTCCTCCTTCTTCCCACAATGTTGAAATACATCTCGAATATAGCCTAATCTTAAAATAATGCATGTTTTTCATAGTCAATAAATGTTTAGTTTTTACAAGAAACCAGATCAAATTAATAATATTTCTTAATAATTCTTAATAATGCACATATTTCTGTTTTATTGTCCTATATTCATCAGGGATCAAGATGCTTAGAACAATCTGATTGCAAACTCCAATACTGATAATGTAAACATAAAAGGTCAGCACACCTAGGCTCAAAATACAAAAATATATTTTTACAGTCTATCACATAGGTGACATATCAAAAACTCAGGCTCTTCATTTAAAAGTTTTTAACCCACATGGTTTTATACAACAGGTGATTGATCACATCAGACACACACACACACACATAGGGGCGCCGCCACAGTTTCTGGGCCCCCTGAACAGCATGTTGACTCAGGCCCCCCTCAGAAGAAATCACGTTCCGGGGCCTCCCTCCTGCATCTAGCCCTCAGAATCATCCTAACCTCCCCACCCCCCTTACGGCACCCCTGCACAAGCGCAAAGAAAGAGAAACATAAAGCCATGGACAAAGTCACAAAATGAAAACAATAATAATAGCAATATCACCTGCAATTAAAAAAAAATTTACTGAGTGCTTCAGAACAATCTATGCAAGGAATCATATGCTAAGAACTTGGCAGACTTCTGTGAATGGTGACTGACTAGTTCCTCCTCAAAAGCATGTAAAAAAAAAAAAAAAAAAAAAAACACCTGGTTTTAGTTCCATAATCTAAATCCAGCCAGATTAATAGCCTATGCATATAATAAATAAAGTTAATAGTACTGCATGCTAATTAGATTTGATTTGACCAAATTAGTGTTGTCTATAAATGTTTTTTATTTATGTCTAATTTTTATTTACAGATTTATGGTGTAAGTATGCGTTTGAAAATGGCCCTGAGTTCTGCCTCTCTATTTTATTGTTTGAACATTGTTTGGAATAACGGCGTTTAAAAGTTATTTTTTCAGTAACGGGGTAATCTAACTAATTACTTTTCCTGTCGTTACAACGCCGTTAACGTTACTGAACGTTAAATGCGGTGCGTTACTATGCATTGATTTAATATGCAATCCGAACGCACCCCTGGCTCACACAGCGAGTGAGCAGGTGGGTTAATTACGAGATAAGCGATTATGATTGGCTAAGGCAGAGTCATGTGTTTCATGGTAGCCAATCAGAGCCAGTGTTTTTACACACACGCGCCAGCGGCGCCAAACACACGCAGCAGCTACACAGAGATTCGCAGCAGCAGGAGAAATGGCGAGTCAGGAGCAATCCGATGAAAAGTTGGCATTTTCAAGGTGGACATATAAGCACTACTTTAAATTCATTGTAGTCAAAGGCAAGAACGTGCATGTAATGTGTGACACACGCATCTACAAAGCTAGTGGCCAAAAACACTTTTCTTACAAAGAGTGCAGGATAAAACTCTTGCTGTCTGTTGACGTGCAATAAATCTCGAAAGTTATGTACGAACACCTGTCTGTTCTACTTATTTCAACTGACTTGTGAAAAATGCTAAAAAAAAAAATCTTTGACATATAGCAACTTTTTTTTTTTTTACAGTAACGCAAATAGTTACTTTCCCTGGTAACGAGTTACTTTTATTATATAGTAATTCAGTTACTAACTCAGTTACTTTTTGGAACAAGTAGTGAGTAACTATAACTAATTACTTTTTTAAGTAACGTTCCCAACAGTGTGTATAACTCCTGTCAAGTTGTAATCTTTTTTGTTATGTACATGTTACATTGATTACTTTGTTGTTGTTGTTGTTGTTTTATATGGGACAGTACTGAATCTCACTGTTGGAAATTCATAAACTGGTTAATGACGTCTGTAGTGCACTAACATTCACAATTGAATACCATCAAGAGAGAATTCATTTTTAGATGTGTTTAATGTTTATTAGCAATACTGTCAGGTCTAAAAAGAAAAGAAACAGTCTGTACTGTAAACTTACTGATATTACATTTTTACATGGCATACCATCCTTTGTCATTAAAATGTTCTTTAGAAGATTAACACCTGTTTTCTTTCCTATTTCTTACAATTCTTATTAAAGCGTTTTTTGGCAATTATAGATGTGGTAACTGTCAACAATTATCTTCACTTATCAAACTTTTAAGCATCCTCACACTGATAACATTTCAAAATAAGGGGCACTATTGTCACAATGATCGAGTCACGAGATCCAAGTGCGAGGTAAAAATGGTTTATTTGTAACTCAGATAGCCAGCAATGAGAACGTAGGAAGACGATGGCATAACCCCAGATTAATAACGTCCAGACCACTTCAGCAGCAGTAACTCAAACCCAGCTCAGGAATCCCAGGCAGCCGAGGAATAAGGTCCAGAGAATCCCAACTGGAGGGACAGGAACACGACTAGACAAGAGAGACAGATGAGAAATCAACAAACCAACAACACGTAAAGGATGCAAGCCAAACTTAAAGGCAGCGCAAATGAGTTGCAGCTGGTGATCATTACCGCAGCTGCTGCTAGTTAACAGACGCACACAATCAGACAGAGACGCAAGATGAACGCACTGACCCATGAACCGTGACAGTACCCCCTACCCTAGGAACGCCTCCTGGCATTCTCAGGAGAACCTACCCGCCGATTGAAATCATCGATAAAGGAGTGGTCCAATATGTCTCTATAGCAGGTTCCATCTCCTCTCCTCCGGACCATAACCTTCCCAGTCCACCAAGTATTGAAATCCTTGTCCGCTCCGCCACGATTCCATAATATGTTCAATCAAATAAGATGGTTCCCCATCTATGAGATGCGGTGGTTTAATGGGTGAAGGAAAAACGGGCTTTAATTTAGATACATGAAATACCAAATGAATTCTCCTGTACACCGGAGGGAGTTTGAGGCAGACTGCCACTGGACTAATAATCTTGATGACAGTAAATGGGCCAATAAATTTGGGCGCAAGCTTATTACTGGTGGTTTGGAGAGGAATATTTTTTGATGAAAGCCACACTTTTTGATTTTTGAAAGCCCACCCGGAGCAGGGTCAATCTTGCCCTGGTCAAGGTGCGTCGGCACCGCTGGATAAATGCGTGGGCAGAGGGAACCGAGACTTCGGATTCCAATTCTGGAAAAAGTCGTGGCTAGTACCCTAAACTACACTGAAAAGGCGATAGGCCCGTAGCTGAAACTGGTAACGAGTTATGTGCGTACTCAGCCCATGAGAGCTGCTGGCTCCAAGAGGAGGGGTTCTGAGAATCCAAACATTGCAACACTCCTTTTAGATCTTGGTTGGCCCTCTCCATCTGACCATTACTCTGAGGATGAAATCCAGAAGAAAGACTAACAGTCGCCCCCAGTAATTTACAAAATTCTCTCCAAAATTTGGAAACAAACTGAGGCCCCCTGTCAGAGACCACGTCCATCGGGAGGCCATGTAAGAGATAAACGTGATCTATGACAGCAACCACTGTTTCTCTGGCAGAGGGTAATTTAGGCAGAGGAATGAAATGAGTTGCCTTCAAGAACCGGTCCACCACGGTCAAAACCACCATGTTTCCCTGTGAGAGAGGGAGACCCGAAACCAAATCTAGCGAAATGTGGGACCAGGGTCTCGAAAGAACTAACAATGGCTGAAGGAGTCCAGCAGGGGGTCGATTGGAAGACTTTGAAACAGCACAGACAGAGCAAGCCAAAACAAAAAGACGAATGTCACGAGCCATGGCTGGCAACCAAAACCGCTGTTTAACGAGAAACATGGTATGATTAGCCCCAGGATGGCAAGCTACCTTGGAATAATGACCCCATCGGATAACTTAAACCATCGGACCGTAAAGCCTCTGGCACAAACAACCGACCCGGTGGGCATCCGGGCGGGGGCGTTACCCCTTGAGAGGCTGTGTGAACCTTCAACTCGATGCCCCACGTGACTGCAGAAATAAAGACTTTCTGTGGTACAATGGGTTCGGAAAAAGATTGCCTATCCGAAACATCAAAAATATGAGATAACGCATCCGGTTTGATGTTCTTAGAACCTGGACGATAAGAAATAGAAACATCAAAACAACCGAAAAAAAGAGCCCACCGAGCTTGCCAAGAGTTTAATCTTTTGGGGGACTTGACTTGATGTATTCAAGATTCTTGTGATCGGTCCAAACAATAAAAGGAACCCACGAACCTTCCAACCAATGACGCCACTCTGCCAAAGCGAGCTAGACTTCCAACAGCTCTCTGTTACCAATGTCATAATTACGCTCAACGGGGGACAAACGGTGAGAAAAATACACGCAAGGAGGCACCTTACCATCCGTGAGGTAACGCTGGGATAGAACCGCGCCAACCCCCACCTCTGACACGTCAACCTCCACCACGAACTGCCGGGAAGGATCAGGGGCAATAAGGATGGGAGCTGAAATGAAACAGCTTGTCAGTTAGGAAAATGCAGCTTCCGCTGCACTAGACCACCTGAAGGCAGTCTTGATGGAGGTTAAGGAAGTCAAAGGGGCGGCTAGCTGGCTGAAATTGTGAATAAACCGTTGGTAGAAATTGGCAAAGCCCAGAAACCTCTGCAGGGCCTTACGAGACTCTGGGGTTGGCCAATTTACCACAGACTGGATCTTGTTGGTATCCATGAGCACCCCCACGGCCGAGACATTGTATCCCAAAACAGGAACAGACTGTGCATGGAAAATGCATTTCTCTGCCTTGACAAAAAGCCCATTCTCCAACAGCCCCTGAAGCACTTGCCTGATGTGTTGAACATGTTCCTGGAGAGTATGAAAAAAATATCAGCATGTCATCCAGGTAGACATAAATGAACTGATCTACCATATCTCTCAACACATCTTTGACGAGTGCTTGGAATACCACGGGGGCGTTACAAAGGCCAAAAGGAAGAACAAGATGTTCAAAGTGCCCCCTGGGGGTATTAAAAGCGGTCTTCCATTCATCCCCCTCTCTTATGCGAACCAAATGATAAGTGTTACGGAGATCCAATTTCGTGAAAAATGATGCCCCCTGCAGACGCTCAAAAGCCGACGACATCAACAGCAAAGGATAAGTATTCTTCACCATGATGTCATTCAACCCTCGATAGTCAATACAGGGACGAAGAGAGCCGTCTTTCTTTTTCACAAAAAAAAATCCCACACCTGCTGGAGAGGAAGAGGGGAGGATGATCTTGGCTGCAAGAGAATCAGAAATATATTTCTCCATGACTTCCCTCTCCGGATTGGAAAGCAAATATAATTTGCCTTTAGGCGGAGACGTACCAGACAATAATTCTATAGCACAGTCATAGGGACGATGCGGAGGTAGAGAAGCAGCCCGAGACTTACTGAACACTCTCTTCAGGTCGAGGTACTCACATGGCATGTTAGACAGGTCAGTTTAATCATCCTGAAACACAGAACAAGACACAGGAGAACATGCAGACAACAGACATGACGCATGACAATATTCACTCCAGGGCAAGACAGAATCTTTTTCCCAGTTTGTGTGGGATTATGGAGCACCAGCCAGGAGCAGCAGGAGTGTCAGTGAGGAGAAAGTCAATGTTCTTAGTGTGTTGCCCGGAGATGATGTGTTTTACTGAGACTGTGGAATGTGTGACGGAGGGTTACGACTGCCCATCAAGTGCCACTGCAGAGATGGGCTGAGAAAGTTCCCCCAAGAGTAACTTAAGTCTTTTAGCAACTTTAAAGTCTAGGAAATTACCCTCCGCCCCCAAATCCACCAAAGCCTCACAATAAAAAGTTAATGAATGAAGTGTCAGCCTTACCGGTAGTGACGTGACAAAAAGAGAGGATTTATTTAGAGTTGCTCCACCCATCAGTAACCTCTTACCTACTGGCGGGCCCCAGCTTTTACTGGACATTGCAGAACGACGTGACCGGCGGCTGCACAGTACAAGCATGAACCTCTTTCTCAGCGTCTCTGCTTCTCCTGCTGCGAAAGGTGAGACCTGCCCATCTGCATGGGTTCGTGATCAGGGAAAGAGAACTCACTCTCCTCAGTGACTGATGACAGGCTGCTATGATGAGTGACGTCAGGGATTCTCTGTAGTGTCTTCTGTTGGACATGTCTCCTTACTCTGGCATCCATGACTGAAGACAGGCTGCTATGATGAGTGATGTCAGGGGTTCTCTGTAGAGTCTTCTGTTGGACACGCCTCCTTACTCTGGCATCCACATGAATAGCCAGCTCAATGAGTTTATCCATCTGAGGAATAAATCTCATCCTTGATGGTGTCCGAAAGTCTGTGTAGAAACAGGTCCAACTGTGCCTCAGAATTCCAGCCGCACTCCGCGGCTAAAGTGCAAAATTCGATAGAATAATCGTCTACGGTGTGATCCCCTTGTCGCAGCTCTGCGAGAAGTCTAGCTGCCTCTCTGCCATAAGCAGCGCGATCAAATACCTTCTTCAGCTCCTGCGAAAACCCTTGGAAGGAGGAGCAACACGGATGTCTCTGTTCCCACAAGGTGGTTCTCCAGCTTGTCGCTCATCCTGTGAGCAGAGTTATAATGAACGCTATCTTAGATTCCTCGGTGGGAAAACGATGACGGTTGAAGAGAAATATAGAGGGAGCATTTAGCCAAAAATGTTTGACACAACTGGGGCTCCCCGGAATAAAAGGCTGGTGGTGGTAGACAAGGCTCAGGAGAACGGGTGCTTTGATCCACGGCAGCTGGTGGATTGGACGCAGGTGGTTGCTGAGAAGAAACGGTCTCTAACTTGAAGCGCTGAAACTGAGTGGTAAGTTCCGAAACCTGAGCGACCAGGGCTTGGACAGCACGACCCGTACCCATCATCTGGTCCTCTTGGCATTCTATGCGAGAGTTACTACTGGTTAAAAAGTCTCGTAATTCTGCCGAGCTTGCTGGATCCATTCTGGTTGGTTCGTTCTGTCACAATGATCGAGTCATGAGATCCAAGTGCGAGGTAAAAATGGTTTATTTGTAACTCATATAGCCAGCAATGAGAATGTAAGAAGACGATGGCATAACGCCAGATGAATCCAAAATGTAAATGTGATTTACAGTATATGTTGTGCTGCCGTTGTGGCCTTTGATATGTTGGCAGGATTAGAGCTCTTAAAACACAGATTTCTCAGCATTGTTGTGCTTTTATAGGGGTGGTTCATTGCGATTTCACTTTTTTGATGTTAGTTATTTGGTAATGTTGCTGTTTGAGCATAAACTATATCTGCAAGGTTACGAACCTGAAAGATCAATGCAAATGGAGATATCGTCTTTTAAAATGATGACAGTTTAATGCCTACAGAAATGGCTGGTAGGGACTACAACGAGTTACTTCCTGAGTTTGTGACGTAACAAACCCAGATAAACCCCGCCTTCAGGAAAAGGCAGCAAAGGGGGCAAGGCCATGCTGCGCTGCTTTAGAGAAGAGGAAGAGAGAACTAGAGGTGCACATAAAAATTCTATTCATATATGAATCGTGATTCTGTCTTCTAATGATTCTAATGGATTCACAAGTTTCAAAATCAATGTTCTAAAGCAGCGGTTCTTAAAGGATTAGTTCACCCAAAAATTAAAATTAGGCTGTGTTTTAAACACTTCCGAGGCATCCTATGTGTATATGACTTTCTTCTTTCAGATAAATCCAGTTAGAGTTATACCGTATTGACCTGAATATAAGACAAAAAACGGAGTCGTGTATATTCAGGGTCTAGACTTTGACATGTCAATAATACATCCACAACAATAGGTGGCACCAAAAAGAAAAAGAATATGCTTACAGCGGAATGAGTCGTGACTTTCATTAACCTGACAGGACCAAACTTTCTCTGTAAGTGATTTTAAAACATAAGACAGTACCCAGATTTGAAGAATACAATAAGATTTCACTTCTACTGTTATTAACATTTTAGTAGGCTACTATGAGATGGATGGACTAAATGTTATATAATTCAAATGGGCTACCTGTTATTTTTATGGTATATCAAATTATGTATATTGGTGAACAAAGGCCTCCTATAGAGACTCGATGTGTTTTGTAAGAAAAATATCCATACACTGTAAAACATTTCACGTTGGTTAAACTTATAAACGAAAGTTCACCTGCTGCCTTAAATATGTGAGTTAACTCAACTTACAGATACTCTTTGTTTCAACTCAAGAAGTTAAGTTTTACAATTTATTAAACTAATGGTCATTTTTGTTTCAACTTGATGCTCTGAGAGATAAGCAGAAACACAAGAACTACAACTGACTTCAGCCACAACCTTAGATGAAATCAATTGAAGATAAAATAAGACATTAAATCTCTGGAGATCTCACCAGAGGAGGATTAAACAACTCCAAAAACTCCATTACCAGCTTCCCTTATTACTAACCAAACTGACTTTATTTCTGTTAGACATCTACAAAAGTTTTTATTGAGAATTAACAGAGGTTTAACTCTAATGTGTTTCACCATAACAGTGATTAGTGTTTTTATTAGTTGGGCTCTTAACTCTTATTATATATTTTGTCTTTTTGGCCGCTGTGACAGTGTGTTGTTAAACACATTTGCACCTTCAAAGAAAGTGACATGATATCAAGTGACGGCTGTTATCTGTTGATGGTTTTATAATCATCATGAAGTACACTGGTTCACTGATGTTTTTTTTTAATCTAACAATTATGTTGTTCCAATGATACATTCATATTACAAACCCTGTTTCTGCCGCATGAGATCCAGCAGTATTATAATAATCAGTTTGAATCTTTTAACAAACATGAGCTCAAAAAACCTATGCTGACACACAAACAGATATAAACAATCAGCACATGAATCTCAATAATGGTGACAATCAAAACTATTTAGATAAACTGATCAATTCAGAACTTCACTGAAAAGCTACTAAGTCACAAAAAAAGCAAAAAATATAAGCAAATATGTAGATTTAAACAAAATAATAGGACAATTCAGCTGCATAATTTATTTATGTTACAATGCATGCTGGGAGTCTTGTACTATGCTAGTACCCAGCATGCATTGCAGCAAGGTACATTTGATTGTCCCCATTGTTGAGATTCATGTGCTGATTGTTGATGTCTGTGTGTGTCATCATAGATTGACTTTTTCCATGCTCGTTAAAATCGAACTGATTGTTGTAATATTGCTGGATCTCATGCTGCAGAAACACATGGTTTGTGATGTGAATATATTAATGAAACAATTGTTAGATAAAAAACAATTAGCAAATCATCCTGTTTCATGAGGATTATAAAACCATCAACAGATAACCGCCGTCACGTGACCTCAATTCACTTTAGCTTTCTTTGATGCCACAAATGTGTTTAACAAACACACCGTCACGGCAGCCAAAAAAGACAAATGATTGAATAAGAGTTAAGAGCGCAACTAATGGAAACACTAATCACTGTAATGGTGACACACATTAGAGTTAAACCTCTGTTAATTCTCAATAAAAACTTTTGTAGATGTCTAACAGAAATAAAGTCAGTCTGGTTAGTAATCAGTGAAGCTGGTAATGGAGTTTTTGGAGTTGTTTAATCCTCCTCTGGTGAGATCTCAATAGATTAATGTCTTCTATTATCTTCAATTGATTTCATCTAAGGTTGTGGCTGAAGTCAGTTGTAGTTCTTGTGTTTCTGCTTATCTCTCAGAGCATCAAGTTGAAACAACAAATGACCATTACTTTAATAAATTGTAAAACTTAACTTCTTGAGTTGAAACAAAGAGTATCTGTAAGTTGAGTTAACTCACATTTTTAGGGCAGCAGGTGAACATTCCTTTATAAGTTTAACCAACGTGAAATGTTTTACAGTGTATTCAAACGTAATAATCATTTGAATCTAGCTTGTACCAACAGTTGTACACAGAAGCAATTCTGAGAGCATGACCTATGGAGGCCAACATTGCACATGCGCGGGTGAGTCTTGTGAAAACTAACTTTTGTTAACAGAAGCAAAGGAAGCAAAGTTTCCTTAATTTAGCAAAGGAAAACCAGTCTCCTCTTGGCTTATATCGAAATCTTCTAACATTCTTGGCTTGAAAGATCCAAACCAATTTTTAACATAACTCTGACTGGATTCGTTTGAAAGATCAAAGTCATATACACCTATGCCTAGGGGTGAGTAATTAAGCATTATGCCTAGGGGTGAGTAATTAAGCCTAATTCCCTTTTTGGGTGAACAAACCATTTAATACTGTTCCTCGCATTACCCTGTTCTGCACACACTCTGCATCTCTTTCTCTCTCATTTGTTAGACATGGACACGTGTGCAGTTGCCATACAGTATTAAAGCTTAAATCAGGTTGAAACTGTATATTAAAAGCTAACATAAGCAGTAGCATTTACAAATAACAGCATTTCCAAAGGTATGAGAAAACAACAAACATAGGCCTATCATTCAAATCCATGCTTGCACAGATTCTACATGATCCTCTTCAATATTATCCTCTGCTTCTCAACTGGGCTCAAACTGATAAGTGATATTAACGGCACCGTTGTTTATAATACAACAGGAGCAAATGTCACTGAGGTGAGGGGCGGGACATTTAGACACGTGCTAGAGACAGTTTAGCCAATCACAGCTCATTGGGCTATCTAACCAATCAGAGCCCATTGCCTATTTCTGAGAAAAAGGTTTCATAAAAGCAGGAAATGATAAGCGTGTTTAAGAGGGTTTCTGAAACTTGCTGCAATACAGCAAAATTAGCCAAGTATTTTAATATTGAGCAGCAGGCTCTTTAGCTGCTGAAACAAAAGAAAAAGAAAAAACAACAACTATGCCATGATGTCATTATGTCAGATTGAAGCTGTGTCCCAAATCACATACTATACACTATGCACTTAAACATTATGTACTTATGCACTATGTACTCAACCATGTAGTGTATAAATTACTGTAATTCCTCAAATAAAAACCGGTAATCAAGTAAACGCCGGGCCTCTTATAGTGGCCGGGGGCGTGGTCAACACGGACAAATAAAGGCCGGTCTTAAATAAAGGCCGGGGGGAAATTTGTGCAGCAGAGCCAGATAACGAACGTTCACGCCCACTGCCGGAGCGTTTCTCGTTCTCGAGTCAAGAACCGGTTGCGTCGGTTTTTGGATCACCAGTACACTGAACCGAGAACCGTTTCTGTCGGACGCGTCTGATTCGAGAACCGAGGAGCTGGTGATACTGCGCATGTGTGATTTAGCGTGAAGCAGACTGACACAGAGCGCATCTGAACTGATTCTTTTGGTGATTGATTCTGAACTGATTCTGTGCTAATGTTATGATCTCTGTCCACTGGAACGCTATCGCTTTCCTCTAATAAATGCCTGCTTCAAATAAAAGCCTGTTACATTCTGCAGTTCAGGTAAATAAAGGCCCCGGCTTTTATTTGAGGAATTAAGGTTATTTATCATACATAATCAGAGTCTGATAGCCCCTCCCCTTTTGGTATGCAATTAAAGCTGCAACAGTTGAGAGCATGAAGTGTTCAACATTCGGTTATTTAAGTGCATGTTAAGAAGCAGTCAGTAGTGCATAGGTAACAGTTCAGCAGGATGTGGGGTCAGGTAAGCTTTCCTTAATTTCTGTTGTTTTGCTGTTGTTTCTTTGATCAGAGTGGAGATTTTGAGGGTCCAGGGAAGCCCCAGCCCCATTACTGTAGATGGGAGCGTTTGTGTGACCCTTCCTAGGCTCTGATCAGAACAACCACTGTGGTGTGATCTATAAACTTGATTATGAAGTTAGAGCCATGTACAGGTATGCAGTCGAGGGTAAAGAGGGAGTAGAGGATTGGGCTTGGCACACAGCCCTGTTGTACACCAGTGTTCAAGGTAAGGATGGAGGAGTTTTGGTTGTTGATTCTAATAGACTGTGGTTTGTTAGTGAGTAACTCCAAGGTCCACTTGCAGAGCAAGACATGCTGGAGGTTGCTTGAGCCTGGGAAAAAGGCAAGGAAACACACTGGATGAATGGCTACTAGACGCCTTCTTCACACAATAATCTCACCACATTATTACAGTATTATACAGCAAATTATACAAATAACAAATTTTGAATCATCAAATTAAAGGATTGCTCTTGGATTCAGACCCAAAAATCCACAGACAGAGTTTAGGCTATAATCTGTCTGTATCATCATTACACAACCACCCCTTTCATGTCCAACATTCTAGCCTGACAGTGATTCTGAATTATTTCCCACAGAGAACTTTTTCTGCTGGCTCTGTGTGTGTGTGTG
Source organism: Carassius carassius (assembly GCF_963082965.1). Lineage (NCBI taxonomy): Eukaryota > Metazoa > Chordata > Actinopteri > Cypriniformes > Cyprinidae > Carassius > Carassius carassius. The sequence goes on along the minus strand of NC_081782.1, from coordinate 29,927,166 downwards.
TGTGTCGCTACAAAATGTGCACATAATTGTGTAAGCTCTCTTTTCTAATCTCCTTTCTTTACATTTCCAACTGTTTTCTTTCTTTCTTCCTTCCTTTTTTTCTTTCGTTCTCTCTGAATTGAGCTACAAAAATGACACTATTGTCTTCTTTAGAGCTGCTTTAGACCATATTAAACCTCAGAATTCAGAATTCACACTCTTCTCATAATTAAATTAAAATGGAATTAAAATTAATTTAAAATCCTAGGTGTCTTGACAAGATTTCAGCACTGTTGTTGGTTCACAAAGTCCATCTTATAGCAGGATATAGTCTAGTCTGACTCATTTGCCGATGCCATTTCCCCCGTTCTTTTAATACTGTACTTCGCTGTCACTCTGCATTTTCTTGATTCCCGTCCTGTACATGATATTAAATGCTGATTTAATGATAAAATATAATAACATAGATGTCAGTGTGGTAGCAGACATGATCAGAGAGCTCAAATACAGAGCATAACAAATGTAAAAGCATAACAATTATTTTAATGTCAGTTAACCAGGCAATTTTTTTGGAAAGCCAGCTGGATGTTGTGAAAGACTGGATCAGGAAAAAGGGTTGATGCAGTCTTTTTGAACATGCTTTATTCCAATCAGAGCTCAAATCCCTTCTGGTTTAGTCAAAGACATGCATCATAATGCCATGTCTGGCCAACTGATTCTTCTCAAATACAAAGATTTAGTGTTGGGCAAGAGAACATTTTTTAGAACAATGAAACATGTGTTTTAGATTGTTTAATATGACTGCAATGGCCCAGAACTGGAGGAAGACAACAGCTCTCTGCTGTTCATCTGCTGACTATTGACCAGTAAAAATCAGAACACTGGCACATTAGGAAGCTGTTTCATACTTTACTTATTTATGGCATCAAGTCTGCTCCAGGTTTACACCTGTGCATCACTTTCTCCAAGGCTTTATCATCCATGATGTCATCACATACATAAAACATGTCTCAGCTAGTGTCTAGGGGCTCATCTGCACAATCTGAGTAATACTTTCCATTATCCTGTCTTCTCATTCTGCAAAACTAGCCACTAGAGTAAACTGGAACGTTTCATAAGTGCAATATAAAAGGCTGAACTTCAGATTTAAAGCTTCAGACATTAAACCAAGGGCCTGACTCTCTGTGGTCTTTAAAAATCCCAATATGTTATTTGGAAAGAGTAGAGGTGTGACCTCTGCATCCTGGCTGAATTTGCCCATTGGCCTCTGACCATCATGGCCTCCTAACAATACCCATATCTACTGACCGGCTTCATCACTGTCTCCTCTCTTTCAGTAAGCTGGTGTGTGGTGGGTGTCCTGGTGCACTATGACATCATCCGGGTGGATGCTGCACACTGGAGATGGACGAAGAGATATCCTCTCACAATATACTTTCACAATTCTCTATGCAGTCTTAACTATCCATGCCAGATCTCTTTGATTCTGTGTAGTTCAGTTGGTATACTGCACTGTAACACAATGGCACATAATGTGTTCCTGTAGCTCAATTGGTAGAGCATTGCGCTATCAAGCGTAAGGTTGGAGGTTCGATTCCCTGGGAACACATGATAGGTAAAAATTGATATTCGGAATGCACTGTAAGTCGCTTTGGATAAAAGCGTCTGCTAAATGCATAAATTTAATTTTTAAATTTTTTTATGTTTTCTGTTGTGCTCCTATAGAAAATCACTAAAAGCTGATAAGGTACTTTAGCTTTCTTTAGCTTTCTCAGGAAGAAAGCTTCAGCTGAGCTTTCTTCACTAGGTTGTGAGTGTTCACAGTCCATGTTAGATCGTTTTTGATATACATACCCAGGAATTTAATGTTGTTTTCTTTATCATGTGTCTCTTGGTTTCCAGATATCAGCACTACTATAGTGGTGTCATTGGCAAACTTCACTATAGAGTTAGAGGAATGGACGGATGTACATTCATGTGTAAATAAAGTGAAAAGGGCTGGACTGAGGACACAATCCTGTGGTGCTCCTCTTTTGGGTGAGCCAAGATGAAATAAGATCACCCACCCTGACAGTCTGTGGTCTGGTTGTAAGAAAGTAAAAAATCCATCAACAGAGTGTGGTGGTTAATCCCAGGTTGCTGAGCTTGTTCACCAGTTTATGAGGCACTACTGTATAAAACGCAATACTAAAATAACAAATAACATCCTAACATATATGTCGGGATGCTCCAGATGTCACAGGATTGTATGAAGTGTGATAAAGATTGCATCCTCCGTTGATCTGTTCCTACAGTAGGCAAACTGATGACTATCCAGATCAGTGGTTGCCCTGATTTTGCCATTGAGACAGTTCCTGGATCAACATTATTGTCCAAAAATATAGACCTAACCCAATCCTTACCCCTAACCCTAACCCTACCCATAATTTATTTCTAAAATCAGTGGGAAATGATAGCTGATAAGCAAAGGTGTAGAAGCACCTAACCTTGATTGTAAACCTAAAACAGATATTTCCCAAAAAGTTATATCTCATTTCTGATTGGTTGATTGGAATGTTGATCCAGGAACATGTTGTACTTGGTGAAATGACACCCTAGATCAGTGGAGATATTGATTTTAATGTTAGATAAAACGAGCCTCTGAAAGCACTTCATGATAATTGGTGTGAGGGCAATGTGGCGACTGTTGTTGAGACACCTGACTGCTTGCTTTTGGCTAGCACAGTATTGGCGCAGAAGGCTATGTAAGCCAAAACAGATTAATTATATTCCTCCAGGTCTGTGCTCTGTGCTAACTGTTCCCAGTCTGTATTCTCACAAAGCAGTCCTCCAGCTGTAAAATCACCTCTTCGCTCCAGACTTGGACAGATTTAACAGCTGGTTGTGCTCTGCAAATAAAAGGTCAATAGGAATGAATCATTTCTATTGAAATATGATCAGATAGGCTACAGTAGATAGAGATAGAGAAAAGCAATATGTACATGTAATGAATTATTAAAAATAATTCGATTTATTATGATGTAGAATCTAGAGACTTTTTTGTAGAGACCTCTCACTCACATTAAAGCTTCTCTCTATGTAAAAGGCTTATTTGAAATTGAATCAGCATTTGCTTGTTATGGTTCCTTTAGATTTTAGTGTTGTTTGTTATTATTTTTTGTGATTAACTTGAAAAAAAAATTAATTGATTTTAAGCCAACCAACAAAACTCACCCTGACAGTGCAGTATTCTCTCCATCACTAAATAATTCCAATAGCACAATCATTAACACATCCGACATGGCCCTGTCAAAAGAGAACTGATTTTATTTTCTAATTTCAAACACATAATTACATTGTTCTCTCTTGCATCATGAAATCCAGCAACTCCTGAGGTGAGATATAGAGCAGTTTACCTTTCCTTTAAAATATGTGTTGTGTTTTGGTACTGATTTTGATAAAGAATTTTTAAAAAATCCTGTATGTATGAATTTAACAGTAACTTACAGTTCTATATTAGCAGAAATAAGGATCAGCTCATGAAGAACACAGTGTAAAGCCTAATGCTCAAAGTTATTAACTGTATTTAGTAAGGGAAAATTACATTATACAAATTATCTTATGGATAGGAGATCTTCTGGGAAAGCTAGGGTAGTTATAGAAAGAGTTGTTCTTTTAGGTAATAAACCTAAGTTTGAGTTGATTGCAATCAATCTGATTGTGCTTTGTGGTTTTGGGGGCAGGGCTAAAACACATCATTTAAAATGACTGGTTTACTGCTTTATTATGTTATTACAATGGTGTTGTTGTCTCTTGAGTTACATGTTGGTGTGAATATTTAGAAAACATTTTTGTAACTATGACCGGTCCACTGTCACTTGCAATATCAAAATTGCAACAGTGCAGACAATGAAAGAGGAAAGCTAAGTGTGCCAGTTTTATCAAATATTCTTAGAGGCGAAAGCATGGGCAAACACACACACACACACCCGCACAGGCACACATGCAAACAAACACACACACACACACACACATATACACACACACACACATACATATACACACACATATACACACACACACACACACACACACACACACACACACACACAAGGGGCCAGTAAAAAGACCCAATTTGTTTAAAATGTGTTTGTTTAGCAAATGTTCTCATCCAGTGCAGGCATTCAGATGCTGCAGCAAATGGTTTTGGTTAAGTGTGGTACAGTGGGGGGGAATGGATTCAATGTGAAATATGTGAAAAAAAGGGAGATATTAAACTGAACATTGTAGCTAGAACTATTTTATTTCAGTTATTATTATTATTTTTATTTTTTTTTTTTTTTTCAATTACACTGTAATGGAGTACTAAGATGCAAATTTTCCTCTGATGATGACCAAATCTGAACTGGGCACATAAACAAAGGCTGTTAAAAGTGACCAGAAGAAACAAGGTCTTAACTAGGTCAAAATCTTTCAGTATTTCAAAACAAACAGCTGAACTGAATCTGGAAGAAACAAACCTAAAGAATGTAAACTAGAGATCTCTTTAGTTACAGAAAAAAAGATCAGAAGATTTATAGATCGAGCCTATGACTTGTGAAATAACACTGGATGATGTGAAACAGCTGGTAGAGTAAACAAAAGCACGTACCTTTACGTGGAGCGATGTAGCATTTATTTAAGAGGTTTAAATAACCCTTTCTCCTCTATCCGCAGAACTTGTTTGCCAGATGGTGGCCAAGCGCATCATTCTCCCACCACGAGTAACCACCTTTTTTGTTTACTTTTTTTTTAATTTATTTTATATTTAAGGAGTTTTAGACAAATTAGAGCCCAGGTGCAAATGTAATACTTCTAGTTGGATTGAATAACTGGCTGAGTTAACAAATATTGTTTACCTCTTGGAATAAATTATAACAGTTGATTAAGACTTACCAAGTAAAATTCCCTAATGCAGAGATTTAGTTAATCAATTTCTAAGATAGCCTGGATAAAGCCTAAATTCTGATTCAGAAAGTGAACCAACAAAAGGAGAACCTCATGATTCAGACCACTGGTGTACGGATAAGGTGATATCGTGAATTTCTGTTTAGACCAAACAAATGTGAGATGGTAGATTCAGTTATCAGTCCAGTATTACTTACCTTTGTGATTATGTTCTGAGTGAGGCGGAGAAAGTGGTCTGTTAATTTTTGCCAAGTGAAACCTTCATTAGTCTCTTTTCAAAGTGATCTAATGACAAACTACTTTTTGTGAAGCCAAACACACACAAGAAATGATAGGGGGAATAGTGGAAGATCTCTCTGCAGAGACAGGTGTTCTCATGCAAAAAAACATTTATTCTATTTAAAAAGGGTAGCTTGCAAAAAGCTTACAATCTAAGTTATCTGTACAATGATTTGCAATGAAAAATAAAATAATATGTAGGAATGAATGATTGCTTGCTGATGTTTTCTTGCAGGTCTATTATGACTCCTCCTACTGAACCCTCCCCTGCCCTGTACACTGCTTTCTAATTGGTTGTAGGTCGTCGCTGATGTCATTCTAGTCAAAACACATTTCACACCATAGATACTTTATGTATAGATGCCAGATTCGACAGCTCCAGATACGCTGACGTATCTGCCATTTTGGAACGGTAAACTTGATGTCATTCACCATAATAATCAATGAATATTTAAAGATATGCATGTGTATAACTTGCTGTTGTAGACCCACACAGTCAACTTTGCGCTCGAGGGTTCACAGGCCATTCCAAAAATATCCGATTTTGGCAGATCGAGGCCCATAGAAAGAGTCACTAATGAGGCATCTACGTATATTGACAGTTGTGCTCATCAGTTTACTTACCCCTTGGAGAATGTGCAAAATATTAATAATTAAAACAAAATAAGAGGAATCATGAAAAGTGCATGTTATTTTTTATTTAGTACTGTCCTGAATGATCTATTTCACATAACAGATGTTTACATATACCTCACAAGACAAAACAATAACTGAATTTATAAAAGGTATCCCGTTCAAAAGTTTATATACCATTGAATCTTAATACTGTGTGTTGTTTCCTGGATGATCCATGACTGTTTTAATATTTGGTGATAGTTGTTCATGAGTCCTCACTGGTCCTGAACAGTTCACCTACCTGCTGTTCTTCAGAACAATCCTCCAGCTCCTGCACATTCTTAGGTTCTTCTGCATATTTGAATCCTCTCCAACAGTGACTTTATGATTCTGAGATCCGTCTTTTCACATTGAAGACAACTGAGGGACTTATGCATAACGATTACAAAGGTGGAAACATTTACTGATGCTCTTGAAGGCAACAGATATATCACACAGCAGTGTGTTGCTAACCGGTCCAGATATTCAGTATGCCAAATATCTCACAACATCGCTAATGCATCAGTGCTTCTCTCAGATCACATCTTTGATAGCACACACTACAAGATTGTCACTCTTGTGAGCGAGCACCAATTTGCCTCCAATATTGAGCATTTCTTAGCAATTTCCACGAGACTGTCAAAATTGGGGCTAAAATCGTGCAGTGTGAGCCAGATTTTCCAGCGCTGGAGATCCTTAAATAGTGAGAAGGCCTAAAAAACGGACACCAAGTTTGCTTTATTTCTTCTAAACACATGATAAGATTGGTTCCCTTATCAAGCATTCTCTCTCTCCTCTCCACCTGTAGCTGGTGTGTGGCTGCCATCGCATCGTCCAAGTGGATGCTACACATTGGTGGTGGTTGAAGAGAGACCCCCCCCCCCCCCACATGATTGTAAAGTGCAATAAAGCGCTATATAAATGCATCATTCATTCATTCTACATAGAAAGCGAATTTGTGTTTTTAAAAGCAGACATGAATCCCTGTAGTTATGTGATTGGATTGAGGATTTAGGTAACTGGTAAATGATTAATGTCTCCTATTTCTCTTTCATCTGTGAAATCACTTATTGTTTTGAAGTAGTAATGATTTTTTTCCTGATCCGTAAACTGATTACTATATAGTGCAGAATTGCATCTAAAATAAAAGTTGTAACTAAAATAAATGTGTACTTTTTATACATTTATTTATATAACTTTTTTTTTTTTTGGATGCAATTATTCATTTTACAGTACTATTCAGAATGTTTTCCATCTGTTCCATGGATTTTGAAAAAAAGAAAAAAGACAAATTTACCATTATTTACCTATTATTGCTAAACTGTATCATTTTCAGTGGGGAGGGTCTAAACAAACTGCACCTTGGCATTTTAATTGTGTGTTTGTGTGTGCATATAAAAGAAGAAAATAGTAATATAAGATATTTAAACAAATATTTGTGTAAAAACAGTATATTTAATGGTAACACTGAATAATTCCATACAACTACACAATGTATCCAAAATTACTACACCATTCTAAATTTCATATAAAATGAATGGAATGCAGACTCATGTGCTGCTCCTCAAAGCATTCAGCAAGATCTCCTTGAAGTAAATTCAACTTCAGCTACTTCATGGTCATCAGAATTTGATCTTAAAATTGAGTTTAACAGTGTACAGTAAAGAGGGTAAAACTAGGGTGATTCTTGAGAAGGGCAAGGGCTAAGGGATCTTCACTGTGGAACTGTGTTGGTTTGTGTAACATTATTTTATCCTGAGGCATAAGTGTGGTCTGTCAATGCTGGACTTCAGGCATCACTGTACTGAAGGGTGTCCGGTCTCATGTTCACCTCGCTCATCATCTGCAAAACACAACACTGAAGTCAGTCAGATGCTCAGGAGAAACTGATCAATTCTCCACCCCCTATTCACAAAAAGTAGCAAAAGTATTTTGTAGTAGCACCATGGTGTTCCAGTCCCAGTACAGTGGTACTTTTATTCAATACAATCACAGTAATGTTACCTGGCTTTCAGGGATAGTTCACACAAAAATGTACATTTTCATAATGTACTCAACCTCAGGTTGTTCTAAATCTGTATAAATTTCTTTGTTCTGCTGAACACAAAGGAGTATATTTGGAATAATGTTAATATACAAACTATTCTTGGATTCTTTTCACTTCCATAATATATTTTTTTATTACTATGGAAGTGAATGGGACCCAAGATTCGCTTGGTAACAAACATTCTTCGAAATATCTTCCTTTGCGTTCAGCAGCAAAAAGAAAACAGGTTTGCAACAACTCGAGAGTAAGTAAAAGACAGAACTGTAATTTTAGTTATCCCTCTATGTGCTGTTTTGTAACAGTTTTCTTGTTATCAAGAACTTCAGCTTAGCACTAAATATTATTCTTGCCCAATAGGAGTGTCATCGATAAAGAAATAGTTTGAACTATGTCTTTTGTTAGTGCATGTAACTTAAAAAGCTGTAGCATACCTGTTTGTGGATATGTCCTGACGAGACGTCGCCTCCGAGTCTTCACTGGAGCATCGTTTCTTGGAGAATGGATGATTTTCTGTGGGTCTGCCATCAATGAAGTGGAAAAGGCAAACATATGGAAATTTCTGTGGTTTCTTTAAGTTTAAGGCTTTTAGTTTTAACCAAAGCAGACGAGATGGATGGGCGTGCAAATCACAGGGCCCCCATCCACATTCAGCTCTGGTGTGTGGATTATGGTAAAAAAAAATGTCTTGCAGGTATTTTTTACTTTTGATCCAGCTATTATGACACTCCTTTACTCCTTAACTAGCCTGTGAAATCTACACAGTGACCACGAAACTACTGCATCACAATACAACTACTATAAGCGGAAGTGCTTTCCCGGAAATCTGACACATTATAGTTTAAAAATGGCAGTGCCCGGGCTTACGTGAAAAATAAGGTGGATATGATATCTATGCAAATTTCATGCAAATAGTGATATGCTTGGCGAGCAGTATATATGCAGTGAGAGTGGTAATTGCATCCGAATCTTCTCCTTCACTTCAGATTGGTCAATATCGCCATCCAGAGGTATGATATTCACCGCTAACGTCCGGTAAATTGAATAACACACTGCTCATCCGGGTACTACGAGCTATCATGATAAACGAGTCACTCTGCTTTCAATGACTGTCTGGTGCCATCTTGAGACTAAAGAAACTTAACCACAGCGTGTTACAGTGGAAGACTTCAGCATTAATTTCAACATATATGGTATAAACAAGTCATTTTAACCATGTAATAAGCAAGATAATTTAAATATTTTTGTTATTCATCTCAGAATAAATCCCTTTAGGCTGATACAAGACTAATTCTGATCACCCAATGTAACTACCTTACATTTAGTAAGTTAATAAGCAGCAAATTGAGGCAAAAGTGAACTAAGTTAGTTAATAGTGAGAAATGGTCCCCAAACTAAAGACCGACACATACTCTTAAATAGTCAAAATTTTGTAACAATTCAACAGGCATGCATTCCTTATAAAATAATAGTAATAGTAATAATAATAATTATGATTATTGTTGCTGCTGCTGCTGTTGTTATGAGACGTTATGTGATTAGTCAGTGCACATTGCACAGTTGCATGATTCTCTTCTGGCCACAAGATGTCAACAGAAAACCTACCTACCAGCTCTGGGCCTAGCTGACCGAGATATTGCAGAACGCACGAGAGAGGGTAATGTGCACCTTGTCGCCAAAAATTTGATTGATGAGGGTCATAAAAGCAATCTGTTCTGGACACCTGTTTGTACACCCCCCTCCCCTCCCTGTACAGCCAGTGCCGTTAATATGAACTTATGAACCCAAGGAGGAATTTCGGAGGGGGGAGAAGTTGTGGGAAGCTATGTGTTTTTTTTTTTTACTTTGAAAAGGACGAAATCATGAAAATGGTGTGAGGGAAGATTTTATTAAGGTTTTAAATAAACAGTGTATTTCAAGAAAAAGGTTATAAACGCATAGCAGCAATGGAAACAATGTAATGATCGTTTTCGTAGTTGGAAAAGTGTAAAAACGTTGTTAAAGTTGTTACAATGAAATAAAAATAAAACTAGGTTAGAAAATAAGGAAAACTAGGTAATAGAGTTTTAGCATTTGTACCTTACCTCAAACTGAAAAAAAAGAAGCGAATGTAAAGCAGCGATACAAACCAGAAAAGTAGGAGTTTTGTCATGATGTTAGAAAAAGTTAAAACAACAGAAAAATATGGTAGGCATTACGCGGATCTTAAATAAAATACATCAGACAAGATACTTGTCAAATCTATGCAGTACTTTACCACTAACTACAATTTTAAAAAGCGAGACTGTTAGACGAAAGAAAAAAAAAGATCCTCCGGCAGAGTTACGAAGCGTCCGTAAAACAACCTACCACCACCGCAAACACAGTTAGAATGAGGCTCGGGAATGCTCCGGAAAAAAAACACGCCTCCAGCGCTAGAGAGGGCCGGGCAGGAGGCGTGATAGCAGCATCAAATAGATTTAAATGTTACAATAATTAAACTAAGTAGTTTTTAATAAATAGACATCAGTCCTTAATTAGTGAAAACTTTATATCCGCTTAAATATATGGTCAATTTTTACTTTTTAAATGATGTAGGCCTATACGATTTTTATTTACTTTTAGGCTAGTCTTAAAAAAAAAAAAAAAAAAAAAAAACATAGTTGAAAAGACGTTATTTGTTTTTAATGTGTTAAGTTAATTACTTTAATCTATGACTAGTCTAAATCTAGACTATCTCCGTCGATATATCTTTTATTTTTGTCAAGCTTAATTTCTCAAGCTATGTCAATTAACACACACACACACACACTTTCCTTCTGTCAAGCTTGTGTCGCGTTATCTAGTAAATAAACCAGACGTTATCTCAAGCACCAAACGCGAACGTGCTGTGTCTGTGTGATTACAGGCGCATGCATATCAGTTAGACATCAAGCGGTTGTAAAAACATCTAACAGGTTTTGAAATGCTTGTAACTGGCTTGTGAAACTAACTAATTTCAAAGGGTGTTTTATATATATATATATATATATATATATATATATATATATATATATAGGATTTTTATTTTAATTACATTTATTATTTTTATTCACAAGGTGATTTTTTTAAACACCGATGCAAACATTAATGCACACAGGTCATACAAACAAGCGTAGTCTACCTTGCTTTTTTCAAGCCTCAATACACACACACACACACACTTATGAGGTTTTTAACTTATTAAGACTTTGACTTATTTACTTTTGACTTATTAAGATCTTTGATTTCCAATGTGAGACGGAATAACTTTTAAACGCAAACGATACACAATACTTTGTGGGGAGAAACGCTAAACAGATATCATCGCATTAATTTTGGAATTGTTAAAAAAAACCAATGCATTTCAAACAATCGAAGTTAATGCCGTATCTACTCCGTCGAGACGAAAGACCGTCTTTACGCAGCAGGATATAAGATAAAGGCCAGACGGTGTCTGGCGTAGATCATGCCGGTAACAGATACATTCAGTCAAGTTGTAAAAATAATATACATAAATCAACGTGTATGGGTAGCCTATTAAAGATTTATGTTATTAGGGTCTGCTCTACTGAAGTTTATTATATTTTAGAGGTGTTCTCAAGAGACGCCCACAGGGCTATCCAACCTTTAAAAACTAAAAGTTGTGTCATGCTCATTACCTGCAAATTATCTTCAAGCCGTGCTACATTACAAAACCAACAATAAACGAAAACAATGGCAGACAAATACCAGGGTGAGTTTTTTATATATATATAAATGATTTAAATATATTTTAAAGTGAATATTTTTTTAATGTCTCGTGTATGATCTCTAGGTTTTGAGAATCAGGATTTCGATGAAGGTTTGGAACAGATCCTTGAAGAGTTATGTGAGTATTTTCCAATTTTATTTTATTAACTCAATGTCTAATAATCACATCAATAACCTTTGCTATCTTTCTTACAGTTGATGAGGCCGTGTTGTTTGCCTGTGATGAACCCGGAGCTGTTAATAACGGTAAGCCTTTTTCTCAATAAGTTAAAAATTAATGTTCACATAACATGATTAGGCTACCAGATAAATAATAATAATGATATATGTTTTTTTGTTTATTTTTTTTTTTGACAGACGAGCAAGCTGTTGGCGACAATCAAGCTGTGATAATTCCGCCAGAAAATGTTGCACAAGAGGTTGTGATTAGTACCAAATCACCGCGTGATCTAGGACACGTCACGAAGCCCGCCCCCGCCGATGCTCTGGCTTACGAAGGAGCTTCTCACAATCCCCCAGATTTCTCAAGCGTTCGCACTGAAGTTAGCGTTACGTGTAGACCGCGCCACTCGGAGGGTCAGGGGGTAAAACGTTTGAGGCTACCGGAGCGGGAAACGGACGATATTCCAACCACCAGTCGTTTAAGGACTTCGGAGAATAACGGTATGTATTAAGGCAGAAAATTTGTTATTACGTTTTATGTTTTGCGTTTTATTCAACAAAATAATAATACAAGTTTTATCAACATTTACAGAGCAAGGATATGACGAAGGTGGACTAACAGCCTGGACCGATTCGATGGTGAGAGCATGGGATCGGGCATCTTTTAACGAATCGGCAAGCGAGGAGGAGACGGAAGACTTACCTCACGAAAATCCTCAAGAGCTGTTCCGTGAACGTGATTTAACTAGAAGGCTTGATTATGATATGCTTCGCCGTGTTAATCGACGGTTTGAGAAACTTTTAGATTTGAGCGGTCAAGCATTGTCCTATCGGGGTGCAGAAGAGATCGTTGGTAATGCACAAAGTGATGTGGTGGCAATTTTAAGGAATATCATAGAGTGTCAACAACAGCTCAACGAATCATTGCGTCACACGGCTGAATTTTGGAGAAGTTGCCACGAACTGCTATATGGAGAATTTCAACAGTTTCAACAGCGCATGAGCGGGGTACCGGGAGAAATCCATCAGGTACAAGTGGAACAAAATCTATCTGTTAATGCTCTTACTCTGATCACAGAACGTTTAAATCTAATGCAAAGAATGTTATCAGATTTGTACCGGCGTGATCACCCTTGATATGTATTATATTGTTGTTTTTTATTATTATTATTTATTTTATTTTTTTTGGCTTCGAATCGTTATTACCGCCAAATATTTCTTGCATTATTGTTTGTTATTTCTTACATGTAGTATTGTTTTGTTCTTGGTAGTGAATTATCATTAGTTTCTTTCATTTATTAATATTGTTTGTTGTTGGCATTGATTTATACCTTAGCTATTGCATGTTATTGTCTCCATATTAGGTGTTGTTTTACTTACGGAGAAAAGGTGTTTTGAATTTATACCTGCTGTATGTTTCTGTTTTTCATCTGATTATATCGCATTGTGAATCGGTGTCGGTGTTTTCAGGAGTGTGCACGCTTGTCTTTAAATTTAAAAAAGGTGTGTTTTTCGATTTAAAATAAATAAAAAATAATAATTCAAAATGAGTAGTAAAAGATGTCACGATGATTTACATACCCACACTTCAGAAGATGATCAGAGACCATTAAGACCCAGATATGATTTTCAAAACAATACACAACAGTTACATGAAATTATTAACAATCATTTACAGATGTTACCGCCTAATCCTCTTAACATGATAGATAGATTACACGAGATTATAGACGAACAACACGAATGGTTGGGTGCCGCTATAGACAGCGATGATCAGGTCGGTGCAGGTCCTTCTAATAACGGTCCCTCAGGATATGATCCGAGAGCTCCAGATATGGGTCTCAGTCGGTCTTACATAGATAGACTGGTGAGAGAAGGAGGTAGTGTGGGTGATTTTTCTATTGTCCCAAGACCTCGATTTAATGGATTAGAAATTCGTAGAACTTTAAATTTTCGCGAAATAGCAACAGATGATTTTGCCGCTTATAATATATTTTTACATGATATTTTGAACGAAATTGTTACGCTTTCCAGATTATTAGCTGGTGAGGGTTTTTTTTTTAACATCTCTCTGCAAGGTGCAAGTCTACCCACAGATATTAATGCCGTTCTAACGCCTGATAACAATCACAACGTTAATGTATTTGTAGATCAAATCGAACGAACCGTTCAAAGCAATAGGCGGATGTGGGTTTTGATACCGCTTTAGAGTTATGTGTCTCTGTAGCGCGAAACAAACAAGGTGGTGCTCGTAGGAAGTTGGCAGACCTGGCACATAATCAGGTCATACAGAAAAATAGAATGCATTTGTTTGCCCCCAAACATTTCACAGACAATATGTGTTTTAGCATGTGCATAGCTCACTTTTTAAATCCACAGTGTACCGACGCAGAATTGTTGACATAAGCCAGAAATATACATACCGATCTGGGTTACGATCCACAAGATAAAATTGCGTTGCATGATGTTTCTAAATTTGAAGCCTTTCTAGACCTGAAAATAGTTATCTTTCACAGATCTGATTCAGGTAAATTGGAAGTGTATAAAAATATGGATGAGCCGCATCACAAGACGTTGCATTTGTATTTGCATGAAGATCATTTTTATGGGATAAAAAATCTGAAAGGTTTCTTAGGTTACTCGTATGTTTGTGAGTTCTGCTATCAAGGGTTTAATGATCGTAGTGTACATTATTGCAAATTTACATGTAACATGTGCACGAACATGTCTTGCTATACGCATCCCAAGAAACCGTTGCAGTGCGATGATTGTTTGAGATACTGTAGATCTGATTTCTGTTATGAAATGCATAAACAACCACAAAGTGATGGTTCAAAGTCTCAGTGTGATAGCATAAAATACTGTGATAAATGTTACAGACAGTACAGAACAAAATGGGCCGGTGATAAGCTATTAACGCACAAATGTGCACCATCCAGATGTGCGCATTGCGCCTAAGTTCTCATGGGTGAAGACCAGCACTGTTGCTATATTCAACCAGCCAAGCCTAGAGAACATAGCCAAGACTATATTTATTTTGACTTTGAGACGATGTATGAAGACGGGCGCCATAAGGCAAATTATGTTTGTGCATCAACGCAAGCTGGGGATGAATTGGCGGAAGGGGTAGATTGTGTAGATCACATGATCAAGCATTTCAGACGACCGAAATTTGAGGGTTACACGTTTATCGCACACAATTCTTCGGGTTTCGACTCTTTTATGCTGCTCGAGTATTTTACTAGTCAGGGACTAACTCCAAAAATCATACTCCAAGGCTGCAGACTTGTTTACATGTACGACCAAGCCTTTAAACAGAGATACATCGACAGCTATAGCTTCTTGCCCATGAAATTGTCAAAAATGACCTCTGCTTTAAACCTAAACACCTCCGAAAAAGGGTTCTTTCCACATCGTTTTAATCGCTTGCAGAATGCAAACTATATCGGTCCGTATCCGTCGAAAGATTATTATGGATACCAGACAATGTCTGACGCTGAACGTGTGAAATTTGATTCGTGGTACGAGGGCGTAGCAGGAGAGGTATTTGACTTCAAAAAACAATTAGCTTTGTACTGCAAGAATGATGTTGTTTTGCTACGTGAAGGATGTATGAAATACCGAAAAGAGTTTATAGAATGTACAAACGTGGATCCTTTTGGATGTATAACATTAGCCGGATGTACTATGAAAGTGTTCAAAACGGTTTTTTTAACCAAAGACACAATTGCCTTAACGCACAAAAATG